>NW_018407495.1:163263-174943 GCF_002113885.1 Mizuhopecten yessoensis
TCCCACCCTCCCCTCCCCACCCTCCCCTCTACATCACCTCCCATCCCAACACCACCACCACAATGTATCTATGGTGGAGGGCATTATAAGTCATTAAACAATGCATGACTAGTCATACATATATATGTACGTGGAGTAGCATGTCGTCTGAGTTTTGTTACAGGAGACACTGGGTTTTGTTTGCTTCCCACATTTTAAGTTTGAGTAGAGAATAGAGTTGAATATATTTAAATGTTATCCCTGTACACTCATTCACAGTTCCTTTTGTCTACACACCAGAAGGCTGTACACTGATATTTCTGAGTAGGTATATACACTAGTAGCTGGCTACATATGTGTAATGTTTCATTCATAGATAACATTGACAAGTTGGATGTTAAATTCTGTTAAAAAAATCTAAAACTTCAGCTTATCATTGTGAGGTCAACATTTTGGATTCCAGAAAGCATTGTTGGTTCAGCTCTTGAGAATGCGATGGTTGCTGTTAGACATGGTACAAAGTAGTACAAGGAAATTTTGTCTATGCCTCATGTATCCTGTGATGAACATTTCCCGTTGTACAGTACCAAATTCCCTACCAGAACAATCCTTATAAAAGGATGTTGTTTTTATAAATAAAGAAGCAAATAAAAGATACCTGAACTATGATAAAAGTGCAAGCTTGGGACCTGACTTTAACACACACTGGATTTAATATAGGTAGTGTACTCACTTTTGAAACACACTTTTACTAAGCACTATATTATCAAGGTTTTACTGTATATAAATGAGGGGCATTAAATCAAGGTTTTACTGTATATAAATGAGGGTGTTATATCAAGGTTTTACTGTATATAAATGAGCATTATATCAAGGCTTTACTGTATATAAATGAAGGGCAATATATATCAAGGTTTTACTGTATATGAATAAGGGTCATTATATCAAGGTTTTACTGTACATAAATGAAGGGCATTATATCAAGGATTTACTGTATATAAATGAGGGGCACTATATCAAGGTTTTACTGTATATAAAGGAGGGTGTTATATCAAGGTTTTACCGTATATAAATGAGGAGCATTATATCGAGGTTTTACTGTATATAAATGAGGGTGTTATATCAAGGTTTTACCGTATATAAATGAGGAGCATTATATCGAGGTTTTACTGTATATAAATGAGCATGATATGAAGGTTTTACTGTATATAAATGATTGACATTATATCAAGGTTTTACTGTACATAAATGAGGAGCATTATATCAAGGGTTTACTGTATATAAATGAGGAGCATTATATCAAGGGTTTACTGTATATAAATGAGGGGCATTAAATCAAGGTGTTACTGTATATAAATGAGGGTGTTATATCATGGTTTTACTGTATATAAATGAGGGTTGTTATATCAAAGTTTTACTGTATATAAATGAAGGTGTTATATCAAAGTTTTACTGTATATAAATGAAGGGCATTATATCAAGGATTTACTGTATATAAATGATGGTTGTTATATCAAAGTTTTACTGTATATAAATGAAGGTGTTATATCAAAGTTTTACTGTATATAAATGAGGGGCATTAAATCAAGGTGTTACTGTATATAAATGAGGGTGTTATATCAAGGCTTTACTGTATATAAATGAAGGGCATTATATCAAGGTTCTACTGTATATAAATGAGTTACATGTTATCAAGGTTTTACTGTATATAAAGGAGGGTGTTATATCAAGGTTTTACCGTATATAAATGAGGAGCATTATATCAATGTTTTACTGTATATAAATGAGGGTCTTATATCAAGGTTTTACTGTATACAAATGAGGGGCATTATATCAAGGGTTTACTGTATATAAATGAGGAGCATTCAATCAAGGTTTTACTGTATATAAAGGAGGGTGTTATATCAAGGTTTTACCGTATATAAATGAGGAGCATTATATCAAGGTTTTACTGTATATAAATGAGCATTATATCAAGGTTTTACTGTATATAAATGAGGAGAATGATATCAAGGTTTTACTGTATATAAATGAGGGGCATTATATCAAGGTTTTACTGTATATAAATGAAGGGCATTATATCAGGGTTTTACTGTATATAAATGAAGGGCATTATATCAAGGTTTTACTGTATATAAATGAAGGGCATTATATCAAGGTTTTACTGTATATAAATGAGGGGCATCATATCAAGGTTTTACTGTATATAAATGAGGGGCATTATATCAAGGATTTACTGTATATAAATGAGGGGCATTATATCAAGGATTTACTGTATATAAATGAGGGGCATTATATCAAGGATTTACTGTATATAAATGAGGGGCATTATATCAAGGATTTACTGTATATAAATGAGGGGCATTATATCAAGGTTTTACTGTATATAAATGAGAGACGTTATAGCAAGGTTTTACTGTATATAAATGAGGGTTGTTATATCAAAGTTTTACTGTATATAAATGAAGGGCTTTGTTCAAGGTTTAACTGTTTATGAATGAGGGGCATTATATCAAGGTTTTACTGTATATAAATGAAGGGCATTATATCAAGGTTTTACTATATATAAATGAAGGGCTTTGTTCAAGGTTTTACTGTATATGAATGAGGGGCATTATATCAAGGTTTTACTGTATATAAATGAGTGACATTTTATCAAGGTTTTACTGTATATAAATGAAGGGCATTATATCAAGGTTTTACTGTATATAGATGAGAGGCATTATATCAAGGTTTTACTATTTATAAATGAGTGACATTATATCAATGTTTTACTGTATATAAATGAAGGGCATTATATCAAGGTTTTACTGTAAATAAACGAAGGGTATTATATCAAGGTTTTACTGTATATGAATGAGGGGCATTATATCAAGGTTTTACTGTATATGAATAAGGGGCATTATATCAAGGTTTTACTGTATATAGATGAGAGGCATTATATCAAGGTTTTACTATTTATAAATGAAGAGCATTATATCAAGGTTTTACTGTAAATAGATGAGAGGCATTATATAAAGGTTTTACTATTTATAAATGAGAGGCATTATATCAAGGTTTTACTATTTATAAATGAGTGACATGATATCAAGGTTTTACTGTATATAAATGAAGGGCAATATATATCAAGGTTTTACTGTTTATAAATGAAGGGCATTATATCAAGGTTTTACTGTATATAAATGAGGGTGTTATTTCAAGGTTTTACTGTATATAAATGGGGGTGTTATATCAAGGTTTTACTGTATATAAATGCAGGGCAATATATATCAAGGATTTACTGTTTATAATTGAAGGGCATTATATGAAGGTTTTACTGTAAATAAACGAAGGGCATTATATCAAGGTTTTACTGTATATGAATGAGGGGCGTTATATCAAGGTTTTACTGTATATGAATAAGGGGCATTATATCAAAGTTTTACTGTATATAGATGAGAGGCATTATATCAAGGTTTTACTGTATATAAATAAGGGGCATTATATCAAGTTTTACTGTATATAAATGAAGGGTGTTATATCAAGGTTTTACTGTATATAAATGAAGGGCATTATATCAAGGTTTTACTGTACATAAATGAAGGGCATTATATCAAGGTTTTACTGTATATAAATGAGTGACATTATATCAAGGTTTTACTGTATATAAATGAGGGGCATTATGTCAAGGTTTTACTGTATATAAATGATTGACATTATATCAAGGTTTTACTGTATATAAATGAAGGGCATTATATCAAGGATTTACTGTACATAAATGAAGGGCATTATATCAAGGATTTACTGTACATAAATGAAGGGCATTATATCAAGGTTTTACTGTGTATAAATGAGTGACATTATATCAAGGTTTTACTGTATATAAATGAAAGGCTTTGTTCAAGGTTTTACTGTATATAAATGAAGGGCATTATATCAAGGTTTTACTGTATATAAATGAAGGGCTTTATTCAAGGTTTAACTGTATATGAATGAGGGGCGTTATATCGTGGTTTTACTGTATATGAATAAGGGGCATTATATCAAGGTTTTACTGTATATAATGAAGGGTTTTGTTTAGGGTTTAACTGTATGTAAATGAGGGGCGTTATATATCAAGGTTTTACTGTATATGAATGAGGGTGTTATATCAAGGTTTTACTGTATATAAATGAAAGGCTTTGTTCAAGGTTTTACTGTATATAAATGAAGGGCATTATATCAAGGTTTTGCTGTATATAAATGAAGGGCATTATATCAAGGGTTTACTGTATATAAATGAAGGGCATTATATCAAGGTTTTACTGTATATAAACAAAGGTCATTATATCAAGGTTTTACTGTGTATGAATGAGGGGCGTTATATCAAGGTTTTACTGTATATGAATAAGGGGCATTATATCAAGGTTTTACTGTATATAAATGAAGGGTTTTGTTTAGGGTTTAACTGTATGTAAATGAGGGGCGTTATATATCAAGGTTTTACTGTATATGAATGAGGGTGTTATATCAAGGTTTTACTGTATATAAATGAAGGGCATTATATCAAGGTTTTACTGTATATAAATGAAGGGTTTTGTTTAGGGTTTAACTGTATGTAAATGAGGGGCGTTATATATCAAGGTTTTACTGTAAATGAATGAGGGTGTTATATCAAGGTTTTACTGTATATAAATGAGGGTGCTATATCAAGCTTGGTTTTACTGTATATAAATGAGGGTGCTATATCAAGGTTTTACTGTATATAAATGAGGGTGTTATATCAAGGTTTTACTATATATAAACGAGTGACATGATATCAAAGTTTTACTGTAGGTCTGTAGTCATTAAATCTTGTATCATGCATGCCCATGTTTGTCTGATAGGGAAGGAAGTTTATAGAAAACTTCTTGATATTTACATTCCTATAGTGCACTTTATGAGTTATACAGTGTGTAAGGTGCATTCCATACCAGCATGACAGTTGGTATGTACATGTTAAACCTCTCAGAAACGTTACCTACCTGTATACCTGTGTACAGAGACAGATTGACAGCACTGTATGCGTCAGGTCTGTTGTATGGGTGGGTTTAGAACACCGTGTGTATCAGTAAAGGTTGGTATTCCAGATTGAGGCATTTGGTTGAGGCTTGGGGATGATGTTGAGGGACTTTGGAGTAGGGCCCGGATAAGGCTTGGTTAGAAAGGTTTGGGATAGTGTGCCATTCTGATGAGTATGTATATATGTATATATAGCGTTGATAAATGGATTCATATCAGTAACAACTAGACTCATAAATCTTACACAGCCTTATCAGCCCTTACTGTAAGTGGAGACTCAACAGACAGACAAACTGTGTGGCAGACTTTAGTTTGTTAGCTTTGTTGTACAGTGGATCACCTCTGAATTACAACAACTGTTGATAGACACATTGCTTTGTTGTACAGTGGATCACCTCTGAGTTACAACTGTTGATAGAAACATTGCTTTGTTGTACAGTGGATCACCTCTGAATTACAACTGTTGATAGAAACATTGCTTTGTTGTACAGTGGATCACCTCTGAGTTACAACAACTGTTGATAGACACATTGCTTTGTTGTACAGTGGATCACCTCTGAATTACAACAACTGTTGATAGACACATTGCTTTGTTGTACAGTGGATCACCTCTGAATTACAACAACTGTTGATAGACACATTGCTTTGTTGTACAGTGGATCACCTCTGAATTACAACAACTGTTGATAGACACATTGCTTTGTTGTACAGTGGATCACCTCTGAATTACAACAACTGTTGATAGACACATTGCTTTGTTGTACAGTGGATCACCTCTGAATTACAACAACTGTTGATAGACACATTGCTTTGTTGTACAGTGGATCACCTCTGAATTACAACAACTGTTGATAGACACATTGCTTTGTTGTACAGTGGATCACCTCTGAGTTACAACAACTGTATTAATGGTGCAAGATAAATGAGTTATTGGCAAAGGGGGCAATTTTGATTTATTTTCATAGTTTGAAATACAAAGGGGGCAATTTTGATTTATTTTCATAGTTTGAAATATGGACAAAGGAAAGCAGTAAATCAGTATTTTTGATTCGTTCCTTCAGCTTAAGATGGTCAAGGGGAGTATGTTTTTAGCCCACCATCATCTGATGGTGGGCTATTCAAATCACCCTGCGTCCGTGGTCCGTGGTCCGACCGTGGTCTGTCCGTCGTTCGTAGTCCGTCCTTAAACAATTTTTGTTATCGGTATTTTCAAGAAGTAACAGAGGGATCTTTCTCAAATTTAATATGTAGGTTCCCCTTGGTCCTTAGCTGTGCAGGGCAACTTTTGAGACTGATCGGATAAACAACATGGCCGACAGGCAGTCATCTTGGATTTTGATAGTGAAAGTTTGTTATCGCTATTTCTAAAGAAGCACCAGAGGGATCTTTCTCAAATTTTATATGTAGGTTCCCCTTGGTCCTGAGCTGTGCAGGGCAATTTTTGTGACTGATCGGATAAACAACATGGCCGACAGGCAGCCATCTTGGATTTTGATATTGAAAGTTTGTTATCGCTATTTCTAAAGAAGCACCAGAGGGATCTTTCTCAAATTTTATATGTAGGTTCCCCTTGGTCCTGAGCTGTGCAGGGCAATTTTTGTGACTGATCGGATAAACAACATGGCCGACAGGCAGCCATCTTGGATTTTGATATTGAAAGTTTGTTATCGCTATTTCTAAAGAAGCACCAGAGGGATCTTTCTCAAATTTTATATGTAGGTTCCCCTTGGTCCTGAGCTGTGCAGGGCAATTTTTGTGACTGATCGGATAAACAACATGGCCGACAGGCAGCCATCTTGGATTTTGATATTGAAAGTTTGTCATCGCTATTTCTATGGAAGAACTAGAGGGATCTTTCTTAAATTTTATATGTAGGTTCCCCTTGGTCCTAGCTGTGTAGGGCAATTTAAGAGACTGATCAGATAATCAACATTGCCGACAGGCAGCCATCTTGGATTTTGATAGTGAAAGTTTGTTATCGCTATTTCTCTGGAAGTACGGGAGGGATCTTTCTCAAATTTTATATGTAGGTTCCCCTTGATCCCTTGTTGTGCATGTTATATTTTGAGACTGATCATAAAAACAAAATGGATTAAAAGATGAACTTAACTGATCTTTCTCATATTGCAATGATCGATTCTATTTCTTTCACATTAAGTTCTGTACTAGTAAATATGTGAAATGACAAACTCACTTTGAAGGTTGGCTTTCATACACATCAGTATAAAGTTTAGATCAAAAGTTACCTCAAGGTGCATTTACTGTTAACATGACTCGATCAAACAGATTAGAGGAAAGAAGACAAAAGATCGAACTGACAAAGAACTCATGAAGATGGTACAAAGGTGGGCGCCAAGATCCCTCTGGGATCTCTTGTTACTTTTACATCATCACAGGAATAGTTCTCAACTTTACTGAGTAATCCAGTACAAGTTTCTTATCACATTTCCATATTTTCAAACATTGATATACATCAGAAGATTTGAATTATGTCAGTTTGGCATGGAACGGGCTGACATTGATCCACCCTCTCGTTAACTGGAGTAATTAAAAGTAAACATTTTTACTTTTTCAGGTCATTCTGTCAGAGGTCAACACAATTAAGGTGAATTCCTTAAGTGTTTTGCTGATTCTACACTTATCTTCACCAAACTCCATCATGTGATAGTGTTTGTAAGGTAAGACACTTTTCAGGATCATTTCGCTTAACTCAGCTTCTAAACAGTGTATGCAGTGTACATGTCCACACCTGTTGTTTTCCTATAAAGATATGAAATAGGATACTATTATATTAATTCCATGATAAGACAATAAAGCATGTCCACCTCTTGGTTACCATGGCTATATTGTAGACTAGCCAGCCACTTACAACGCCATGTGTGTTTTACACCAGCTCATTCCCATCCAATTAGTCACACTGTATCTGTCCTGTAGGAAACACTGTATCTGTCCTGTAGGAAACACTGTATCTGTCCTGTAGGAAACACTGTATCTGTCCTGTGGGAAACACTGTATCTGTCCTGTAGGAAAACCTACAGAGGTCTGTAGCTGACTAAAGTTATAACTCTGTAAGGTGACAAAGTTAGGGAGGTCTGTAGCTGACTAAAGTTATTACTCTGTAAGATGACAAATTTAGGGAGGTCTGTAGCTAGCTAAAGTTATTACTCTGTAAGGTGACAAAGCTAGGGAGGTCTGTAGCTGGCTAAAATTATTACTCTCTAAGATGACAAAGACAGGGAGGTCTGTAGCTGGCTAATGTTATTACTCTGTAAGATGACAAAGTTAGGGAGGTCTGTAGCTGACTAAAGTTATTACTCTGTAAGATGACAAAGCTAAGGAGGTCTGTAGCTGGCTAAAGTTATTACTCTGTAAGGTGACAAAGTTAGGGAGGTCTGTAGCTGACTAAAGGTATTACTCTGTAAGGTGACAAAGTTAGCGAGGTCTGTAGCTGGCTAAAATTATTACTCTGTAAGATGACAAAGCTAGGGAGGTCTGTAGCTGACTGAAGGTATT
The DNA here is from genome assembly GCF_002113885.1 of Mizuhopecten yessoensis. Taxonomy (NCBI): domain Eukaryota; kingdom Metazoa; phylum Mollusca; class Bivalvia; order Pectinida; family Pectinidae; genus Mizuhopecten; species Mizuhopecten yessoensis. The sequence goes on from NW_018407495.1 coordinate 171,775, forward strand.
ACTCTGTAAGATGACAAAGCTAGGGAGGTCTGTAGCTGACTAAAGTTATTACTCTGTAAGGTGACAAAGACGGAGGTCTAGCTGACTAAAGTTATTACTCTGTAAGGTGACAAAGTTAGGGAGGTCTGTAGCTGACTAAAGTTATTACTCTGTAAGATGACAAAGCTAGGAAGGTCTGTAGCTGACTAAAGTTATTACTCTGTAAGGTGACAAAGACAGGGAGGTCTAGCTGACTAAAGTTATTACTCTGTAAGGTAACAAAGATAGGGAGGTCTGTAGCTGACTAAAGTTATTACTCTGTAAGATGACAAAGATAGGGAGGTCTGTAGCTGACTAAAGTTATTACTCTGTAAGATGACAAAGATAGGGAGGTCTGTAGCTGACTAAAGTTATTACTCTGTAAGATGACAAAGACAGGGAGGTCTGTAGCTGACTAAAGTTATTACTCTGTAAGATGACAAAGACAGGGAGGTCTGTAGCTGACTAAAGTTATTACTCTGTAAGATGACAAAGACAGGGAGGTCTGTAGCTGACTAAAGTTATTACTCTGTAAGATGACAAAGACAGGGAGGTCTGTAGCTGACTAAAGTTATTACTCTGTAAGATGACAAAGACAGGGAGGTCTGTAGCTGACTAAAGTTTTTAGTTTGCTCTGTTCATGACTGACACAACAATTTGTTCCTGGTAGGAGGGATGAGAAACAGTATTAATGGGAGTGGAAGGGATGAAGGGGGAGTGGGGTTCTGTTGTTCGCATTAGGATTTAAAGTTATGGCCTCAGACAACATTTGTAGTTTTATTTTATTTTAATTTGTATATATGCCATCCGTGACTCCGTTGTCCGTCAACTTTTCCTTTGAACGAATTCTTCTGAAGAATGGACAGGCCTGGAGTCATAATATTTTGCTGGTAGCTTCGTAGTTAAAAGCCCAACAAAGTTTGAGAATGAAAATGACCTTGACCTCCGTTTAAGGTCACTGGGGTTAAAAGTGTCAAATACTTAAAACAACTTCTCCTGAAGAACTGAAAGTTATAGAATCTTAATATGTGACTGGTAGCTTCGTTGTTAAAATCACGACAATGTTTGCGAATGAAAATGATCTCAGTTTACTATCAAGGTCAAAGGGGTCAAAAGTGTCAAACACTTCAAATTACTTCCTTGGAATAATCTAAAGATATAGAATTATAATATTTGGCTGGTAACTGTCACAGATGGAGTTGGCTGTTGGGAATTACCTCAACCTACTTTCAAGGTCACAGGGGTCAAATAAAGCAAAAACTGCAAACAGCTTCTCTTGAAGGAGTGAAAGGCATGGAGTCGTGATATTTGACAAGTAGCTTCCTTAGATGGAGCCAAACAAAGTTTGCGAATGAAAATGACCTTTACCTACTTTATTCTATTGCTTTATGTTAATCTAATTTGATATAGAGTATCCTTGGCCCAACATGATTCAGTGTTGTAGAAACCCTGCCCCCATCCCAATGGGGACAGGAGAATGGGGCCCAATATGGTAAAGGTGTTGCCAAGAGACAGAGCCAATAACTGGAAATTTTTGTAGTACAGTGTAATATTTAATTAATATTTAGCTTTGACTGCTTAAATATCCAGGTGAGCAATACAGGCCCTCTGGGCCTCTGGTTAAGTTACCTGATATTGAGAAAACACCTAGTTTCAAGGTCAAAGGTCAAATAAGTGTATATTTTAGCTACACAGTTGTTTGATGGCTGTTGGCTAATAAGGGGAGACCTTTGTTTTTGTGCACACAAAATCACTTATTTTCACTTTATTTTGTAGATGTCATGTGACAATTATTCAGACCAAACAGGAGGAAGGTGTGTCTTAGACAGGAAATAGGACACTGGACCAATCAGGAGGAAGGTGTGTCTAAGACAGGAAATAGGACCCTGGACCAATCAGAATGCCCGTAAGTCACCACGGATCTACCACAATCTTTTATATCAATCTCTATGTTTGTAAGTCTGTTCCTGGTAACTAACCAGACACAACATTTTATGTTGGTGTTAATGACCAGTCACAACGTTTGTTACATTAAGTTTACCTATCACAGTGTGTGTCAGTAACTGACCTTCCACAATTCTTGTACATTTTAATTATTGCGATATGGTATCTAGGATATAAGGTTATTGTTATTGAATAAAGGAGATCTAGGTTTATCTTTGATGTTTGTTCATATGTCAATTTGATAATGAATTAGCTATGTATTGATTGGGAGCCCCACTGACAACGTCAGATTAATGCATACTTTTTATCTCCTGTAAAATATCTGCAGAGATTCTAAATCATAGGTAAGAAAAATCCCAGTTCTGACTTCCTGAGGCCAGTAAATTTGGTCTGTGTGCAAGGAAATAGTTGTTTGTACCTGATAGACGATCTATAGAATATTGCTGTAAAAACTACTGTTAAATCACTATAGGCTGAAACTGCTACTTTCATGAAATGGACATGTATGTACATAATTTGGGGCCATTAGAAAAGCAGTCTTTTTTAAAAGGACCTGCCCAAAGGCTTCTGAAATTCTGATAGTGTAGCTTTACAGGTATGAATGAGGCCATACAAAAGCCCAGACTTTCTCTGGCTGATGCGTCAGGGAGAGGTGTCGTTAGGTGCTCCGATTGATTTCTATGATGCACTGATACACTGGCTGCTGTGCAGCACATCGGAAAGCTATCATTTACATACAGGGACACTGATGTGTCACGCACAAACCAATAACTGACAGTCAGGTATCAGATGAGATTTTACCTTACTATTAACATCAATGGTCCAATGGGAGCGCATTGTTTACAGGGGATATGTTCTAATGATAAAGAGTTTCGTGTATACCATTGTAATTATAATTAATACAGATATATTAAAAAACAATAATTAAGTAACAAAAACCGTGAATTACCTTTGAAATGAGAGTAAATATTTTTTTAAACATGGACAGAGCACTGTGTTGATAACTAATAACTAGATTTTATCTTCACATTATCAACAGGTAAAATACTATTTTTATTGCCATACTGTAGCGTCTGTCGTCTGTCCGTCTGTCAACTATTCCTTTAAAACGCTACTAGTCCTGAACATCAGAGTAGATTTTGACTAACTATGGTCTAGAGCATCCTTAGGCCAAGGGAACTCAATTTTGTATAAACAGGGGGGGGGG
>NW_018407495.1:175465-176231 GCF_002113885.1 Mizuhopecten yessoensis
CCTCTTGTACTTTCAAGTTACAATATTGTTTGTAATCAACCCTTGCTACGGGTACTCATTGTGTGTTAAGCAATGGTATAGCTGCGTGAACCTCGGTTGTAAATAACATTGTGTATGAGGGCAGACAGCTGATCACTTGGCTGGAGGACTGCAGCTTGTGGTCAGAAGTCCCAGACTGTGTATAACAGCACTAGTTGATCATAATGGATATTAATTTCCACCAGTTTCATGCAAAAAGGGAAGAGATTAAAGAGTCAATTCTTGAAAAGTGTGCATAAAACTGTCACAATTATTGTGAATAAAAAGTAAAATATTAGCATCAGATATAAAACAATTATGATGATTGTTTGAGACCTACTATAAAGGATTAAAGTGTAATGGTGTAGAAGTGAATGTTGAGAACTGTACACAGCTGTATTGAGTTAGAGGGTTAATAGAGGACTATTGGGTGTTACAGCTGTTAAAGCTATATGTAAACAATAACCAATGAGGCGTGTCACAGCTGTGTAACGTACACCTGTTCTACCTGTCCTCCCTATCCACATAAATTCAACCAGGCTAGTCCAATTCCTATAATACTAACACTGAGAATTTCTAATGTGTGTTTGTTGTGAAAAATGATTCATAGGGGTATATATACAGTCAGCTGTATTATCACAATTGGTCAATTTGATATAGTAGATGTGTGTTGGCTATCAGACCATTACATGGTTGACTGGATAGCAGGTTTATTGTAAGGAGCGCCAGATAAAGAGAACATTTTTTT
>NW_018407495.1:177096-181814 GCF_002113885.1 Mizuhopecten yessoensis
TCATCATTTGGTGTAGACAATCTGTAGTACAGTGTCATCATTTGGTGTAGACAATCTGTAATACAGTTTGTCATCATTTGGTGTAGACAATCTGTAATACAGTTTGTCATCATTTGGTGAAGCCAATCTGTTATACAGTCTGTCATCATTTGGTGGAGACAATCTGTAATACAGTCTGTCATCATTTGGTGTAGACAATCTGTAATACAGTTTGTCATCATTTGGTGAAGCCAATCTGTAATACAGTCTGTCATCATTTGGTGGAGACAATCTGTAATACAGTTTGTCATCATTTGGTTTAGACATTCTGTAATACAGTTTGTCATCATGTGGTGTAGACAATCTGTAATACAGTTTGTATCATTTGGTGTAGACAATCTGTAATACAGTGTCATCATTTGGTGAAGCCAATCTGTAATACAGTTTGTCATCATTTGGTGTGGACAATCTGTAGTACAGTTTGTATCATTTGGTGTAGGCAATCTGTAATACAGTTTGTATCATTTGGTGAAGCCAATCTGTAATACAGTTTGTCATCATGTGGTGTAGACAATCTGTAACACAGTTTGTATCATTTGGTGAAGCCAATCTGTAATTCAGTTTGTCATCATGTGGTGTAGACAATCTGTAACACAGTTTGTATCATTTGGTGAAGCCAAACTGTAATACAGTTTGTCATCATTTGGTGTGGACAATCTGTAGTATAGTTTGTATCATTTGGTGTAGGCAATCTGTAATACAGTTTGTAGCATTTGGTGAAGCCAATCTGTAATACAGTTTGTCATCATTTGGTGGAGACAATCTGTAATACAGTTTGTCATTGTTTGTTGGAGACAATCTGTAGTACAGTTTGTCATCATTTGGTGGAGACAATCTGTAATACAGTTTGTATCATTTGGTGGAGACAATCTGTAATACAGTCTGTCATCATTTGGTGAAGCCAATCTGTAATACAGTTTGTATCATTTGGTGTAGACAATCTGTAATACAGTTTGTCATCATTTGGTGGAGACAATCTGTAATACAGTTTGTATCATTTGGTGGAGACAATCTGTAAAACAGTTTGTCATCATTTGGTGTAGACAATTGTATCATTTGGTGTAGACAATCTGTAATACAGTTTGTATCATTTGGTGGAGACAAGCTACTTTAAGTTAGCGTGATTTGTCATCATCTGTAATTACACTACTGAAGCATTTATGTGGAGTCCATGGGTAAGTGCTTTAGTGTTTTTAGTGACATTTATTTATGAATGACTGAATCAACAAATTTGTTTACACTGGCATATTGACACCATCACCTTAGTGTATTCACTGTCACCAAATATTGTGTATCAGAATGAATGTCATGCAGTGATTTAGTCCCTGTTGAAGAAGTAAGTGGTTAACACACTGAGACACAGAAACATCACCACCAGTAGCTGCCGTGAAATTAACATGGACATATTGAACTGTGAAGCATGTGACGTAAGTTGTGAATTTTTCTTCAACCACCACCACCACCAGTAGTGAGAGTATGAAATCATCTGTGATACATTGGTGAATTTTTTACATCTAATTTCTCCATGGAATGATATCAAGACGTTATCATCCTCTTCTGCATTTCTTCTGAGATTGTGTTGATCTGGTTAGCACATTCCTGACAAACTTAAGATGTTTTGGAATTGTATAATTTAATGAGTTTACACTAACCTCTCCTAGTTGCCAACCTGATGTTATCAGTATCTTCCGACCAGTGGCTGTGTTTTCACTGATGTTAACCGGGAACCTCCGACCAGTGGCTGTTTTATCACTGATGTTATCAGTATCCTCTGACCAGTGGCTGTGTTATCACTGATGTTATCAGTATCCTCTGACCAGTGGCTGTGTCATCACTGATGTTATCAGTATCCTCCGACCAGTGGCTGTGTTATCACTGATGTAAACCGGCAACCTCCGACTAGTGGCTGTGCTATCACTGATGTTATCAGTATCCTCCGACCAGTGACTGTGTCATCACTGATGTTATCAGTATCCTCCGACTAGTGGCTGTGTTATCACTGATGTTATCAGTATCCTCCGACCAGTGGCTGTGTTATGACTGATGTTAACCGGGAACCTCCGACTAGTGGCTGTGTTATGACTGATGTTATCAGTATCCTACGACTAGTGGCTGTGTTATCACTGATGTTATCAGTATCCTCCAACTAATGGCTATGTTATCACTGATGTTAACCGGGAACCTCTGACCAGTGGCTGTGTTATCACTGATGTTATCAGTATCCTTCCACCAGTGGCTGTGTTATCACTGACGTTAACCAGGAACCTCCAACCAGTGGCTGTGTTATCACTGATGTTAACTGGGAACCTCTGACCAGTGGCTGTGTTATCACTGATGTTATCAGTATCCTCCGACTACTGGCTGTGTTATCACTGATATTAACAGGAAACCTCTGACCGGTGGCTGTGTTATCACTGATGTTATCAGTATCCTCCGACTAGTGGCTGTGTTATCACTGATGTTATCAGTATCCTCCGACTAGTGGCTGTGTTATGACTGATGTTATCAGTATCCTACGACTAGTGGCTGTGTTATCACTGATGTTATCAGTATCCTCCGACTAGTGGCTGTGTTATCACTGATGTTATCAGTATCCTCCAACTAGTGGCTGTGTTATCACTGATGTTATCAGTATCCTCCGACCAGTGGCTGTGTTATCACTGACGTTAACCAGGAACCTCCAACCAGTGGCTGTGTTATTACTGATGTTATCAGTATCCTCAGACTAGTGGCTGTGTTATTATCACTGATGTTATCAGTATCCTCCAACTAGTGGCTGTGTTATCACTGATGTTATCAGTATCCTCCTACCAGTGGCTGTGTTATCACTGATGTTATCAGTATCCTCCAACTAGTGGCTGTGGTATCACTGATGTTATCAGTATCCTCCTACCAGTGGCTGTGTTATCACTGACGTTATCAGTATCCACCGACCAGTGGCTGTGTTATCACTATGGCTCAGACAGAGGTAACTACTTGTTACATCAATAACTTGCTGAATAAATAAACATTATATATTTTACAATGATAATCAGACAAATTTCTCAGCTTAAATTGATCAATCTTGTTTACCCGAATGGAAACATTCAGGGGATATTTTTGTGGGAGGAAACCAGAGTACCCGAAGAAAACCAATGTGGTCAGGCCTCAAGGTGATGATATCTGGCATGTAGCATGCAGGATAATTATAAAGTGCTACAACGTTTGTTCAGCCTATTGACCTTGACTCCACCTTCAAATATATCACTGGGGTCAAATGTTTAAAAATCTTCAAAAAACTTCTTCTGAATAACCAAAAGGCCCAGGGTGATGAGATTTAGTAAGTAACATGCTGGGATGAAGGGCTACTAGGTTTGTTTAAACAATTGACCTTGACCCACTTTCAAGGTCATTGGGTTCAAATGTTAAGAAATCTTCAAACAACTTCTGAATACCTGAAAGACCTCAAGGTGATGATATCTGGCCAGTAGCTTGCTGGGATAAAGGGTTACATAATTTGGCCTGTTACTTAATTTTTCCCTTTTTGATGTATTCACCCTTTGTCCTCTTTGAAGGGTTCAGACTACCAGTTGAGTGCTTCAGGCCCATAAGGCCTCTTGTTTTTGAATGCTATATGTTTACTGTATGTACTGTAATGTGCCCTGTTTACAGGAATTGTAGGATGCTATACAAATGTCTGCATTATTATTTATTGTAACTCACTAATATATACACACATTGACTCATTATTACATAAACTTAAAGACTCACATCACACTCATTCCGTCATTATTCCATGAGTTATAAAATACTACTGTATAATCATTTATTTTCGTGGGGTTAAAATTTCGTTGTTTTTATATACTAGCCAGTTTCAAAAACAGTATATTTCGCTGATTTCTGATTATCCCCTATCTATATCAATACCAACTTTATGTTTTCGTTTGGATTTTTTTCATGGATTCTTGTTATCCACGAAATAAACGAAATTTAATGTCCCACAAAAAAATTATGATTTTACAGTAAATGTATCTCCCCTTTGAATGAAAGGAGACATGTTGTATTAGTACTGGTTCGTCTTCTTAGAATTATCTGGGACATAACTTTTTCGCCACAAAAAATACCCTGAAAGAACTTAAGGAATATCTGCATAACCCCCATGATGTATATAGTGCACTGTTAAAAGGTCAATGGCCAAATAAGTGCAAAATTTCCATGCAAATCTTATCCGGGTTTTAATTTCAAACCTTAAAAGATAAAATTGATGTACAGTGCAATCTATCAAAGTCACTGTCACCTCAAGGTGATACAGGGCTGATACAGGGCTGATACAGGGATACATATGTTTTTGTTCTGAAAACCAGAAATAAAAGATAAGTGCTAGAACATAACAACATTGTAAAACCATAATATATGACATGTCTCTGTTGATTATGCAATTGAAACTATTTAACTCCTCCTCATGGAATATTTATTAGAGGAATCAGTAGATCCTGCTAATTCTCTTCCATTCAACTGTCAAGCGCACTTGAATGACAAAAAAGTGCAGTGACACAGGTGGCTGTGTCTTTGATAGGCACACCTCGGGTACAGAGGTCAGGTAGGCACACCTCGGGTACAGGGGTCAGGTACGCACACCTCAGGTACAGGGGTCAGGTATGCACACCTCGGGTACAGGGGTCAGGTACGCACACCTCGGG
>NW_018407495.1:183461-187747 GCF_002113885.1 Mizuhopecten yessoensis
GCACACCTCGGGTACAGGTGTCAGGTAGGCACACCTCGGGTACAGGTGTCAGGTAGGCACACCTCGGGTACAGGTGTCGGGTACGCACACCTCAGGTACAGGTGTCAGGTACGCACACCTCAGGTACAGGTGTCAGGTATGCACACGTCGGGTAAAGGGGTCAGGTACGCACACCTCAGGTACAAGGGTCAGGTAGGCACACCTCGGGTACAGGTGTCAGGTAGGCACACGTCGAGTAAAGGGTTCAGGTACGCACACCTTGGGTACAGGGGTCAGGTAGGCACACCTCGGGTACAGGAGTCAGGTACGCACACCACGGGTACAGGGGTCAGGTATGCACATGTCGGGTAAAGGGGTCAGGTATGCACATTTCGGGTACAGGTGTCAGGTACGCACACCTCGGGTACAGGAGTCAGGTACGCACAGGTCGGGTAAAGGGTTCAGGTATGCACACCTCAGGTACAAGGGTCAGGTACGCACACCTCGGGTACAGGGGTCAGGTATGCACATTTCGGGTACAGGTGTCAGGTACGCACACCTCAGGTACAGGAGTCAGGTACGCACACCTCGGGTACAGGAGTCGGGTACGCACACCTCGGGTACAGGGGTCAGGTACGCACACCTCGGGTATAGGGGTCAGGTATGCACACGTCGGGTAAGGGGTCAGGTACGCACACCTCAGGTACAAGGGTCAGGTACACACACCTCGGGTACAGGGGTCAGGTACGCATACCTCGGGTACAGGGGTCAGGTACGCACACCTCGGGTACAGGGGTCAGGTAGGCACACCTCGGGTACAGGGGTCAGGTACGCACAGTGTTTTGACCTTGTGAGGTCAGTGTCGCGCACCTTGTAGAGTGACAAGTGATATGTAACTGCCTGCCTTCAGACTTTCATTCGCTCTCATTCATTACATTGCAACGCTTGGATGAGGGGAAGATTTTGTTTTATAAGTCTCAGAACCTACTAAAATGTCAGTCAATACATTGATACATTACTCAATAATTTATAAATACCTAATCATTGATTCATTGATTTATCATTTATTCCTCATTGTCTTTCAGCCATCTGTTCATCCTTTTCACTCATACTGATGCCAGTGTTCTTTCATTCCTTCTCTCTCGCTTTACCTCCCACCCCCTGAGGCCTTGACAACACAACAAGATGACCACCGCCGACATAGATCACTTAAGGACACAAGTACGATGGATGTCTGTATTTTGTCTGTCTTTCAGTCCGGCTGCAACAGCGCATGTTTGTGAATAATAAATGCTTGCCTGCTTGCTTTGCCTACATTGAATACTTTAGTTCTGTTTTAAGTGTGAATTTCTATGTGTAATACACTGATGTAAGGGTAAATTTTTACATGTTATAAGTAACTGGGGATTCAAACCCTTTTTAGCTTTGAGTATCCCTGTATGATTAAACCTTAATAATTCCAAGTCCTCTGATTGATAAAGACATTTTCAACTCCTCAAATTACCTAGAAGGCTGATTTTTATTAATGTTTCTTGAATGACTAAGTGTTCTTATTTTGTGGACCAATTCACAGTCAAAGAGACTATCTGTCCTAGCTGATTTTCTGAAACATTTTCAGTTTATTCTCTGAACATCCACCAGGCCAATGATAACCAATATTCATAGCTCTGATTGTCCCAAACCAAATGATGTTATTAAAAATCAAAATGAATAGTTTGTCCTGTGACAGTATTAGCTCACCGAAGGACCAAGGTGAGCTTATGCCATACCGTGGCGTCCGTCGTTCGTACGTCGTCCGTACGTCAACAATTTCTTTCAACAACTTCTTCTTCTTAACCACTGATTGGAATTTAACTAAATTTGACTGGAGGCATCCCTAGGTGGTAGGGGATTCAAAATTGTACAAGTAGTGGGGATAACCCCCCAGGGGGCTGAGGGGCAGGGCCAAAAGGAGGCAATTTTGCTATATTGCTACAAACAACTTTTTCTGTAGAAATATGGACTGGATATCAATCATATTTGATCAAAAGCATTCATGGGAGGCAGGGATTCAAAATTGTACAAATGGTGTGGCTGACCCCCTAGGGGGCTGAGGGGCTGGGCCAAAAAGGGGCAATTTGGCTATATTGCTTTAAGCGGCTTCTCCTCTGGAACTAAGGGATGGATATCAACCATATTTGCCTGGAAGCATCCCTAGGTGGTGGAGATTTAAAATTGTACAAATGATGTGGCTGACCCCCCGGGGGGCTGAGGGGCGGGGCCAAAAAGGGTTATTTGGCTATATTGCTTTAAGCGAATTCTTCTCTAGAACTAAGTGATGGATATCAACCATATTTGACTGGAAGCATCCCCAGATGGTGGAGATTCAAAATTGTACAAATGGTGGGGCTGACCCCTAGAAGGCTGGGGGTGGGGCCAAAAGGGGGTAATTTGGCTTTATTGCCATAAACGACTTCTTCTGTAGAACTATGCCATGGATATCGATCATATTTGGTCGGAAGCATTTATGGGAGGCAGGGATTCAAAATTATACAAATCGTGGGGCTGACCCCCCAGGCTAAGCGGTGGTGCCAAAAAAGGTTTATTACTTAGAAGTGGTTGAGATCCCCACCGTATAACCATATATACATGCAATTACTGAGTATAAAGAGAAGAATGCACATTTGCTTCCAGGATGGCCATAGGGTCTGGCCCCACCCTTAGAGACATAGTCCCTGGGTTATAACTTTGAAACAGTTGATATCCCCACCCCAAAACTATATATACAAATGCTGGGTATAAAAAGACGAATGCAGTCATGATATTAGAATAGACCCTGGGGTCTGACCGAAACCCTAGGTACCTAGTTTCTTAGTCACAGCTTGGAAACTGTTGAGATCCCCACTCTATAACCATAAATGCAATTGCTGAGTATAAAGAGACGAATGCAGTCATGATATTAGAATTGATCCCAGGGTCTGCCCCACCCTTGCAGACTTAACCCTTGGGTCATATTTTTGAAAAAGTTGAGATCCCCACCCCAAAACTATAAATACAAATGCCAGGAAAAAAGAAACGAATGCAGTCATGATATTAGAATTGATCCTGGGGTCTGGCCAAAACCCTGGGGACCTAGTTTCTGAGTCACAGCTTGGAAACAGTTGAGATCCCCACCCCATAACCATGCATTAAATTGCTGAAAAATCTAATACAGATATGCTACAAGGATTGGCCTTGGGGTCTGGCATATTCCGTTGGATCTCATTTGGAGAATATTTTGCCATAATTGCTTAGATATCCAGGTGAGCAATACAGGCCCTCTGTTAAATGCCCTACCATGGTTTGTCCTTGTAAATCTGTAGGTCAATACAAATCTGATCTGGCAGCCAAAGTCTCAGGTGAACACAACATCTGAACTTCTTGTCCGATTTCAAAACAGGTAAGCAATACATGCCTGATGGACCTGTTGTCTGTATGTCACTCAGTGTAAGGTTAGCAGTGCGTGTCTGATGGGCCCGTTGTCTGTATGTCCCTCAGTGTAAGGTTAGCAGTGACTGTCTTATGGGCCTGTTTTCTGTATGACACTCAGTGTCAGGTTAGCAGTGACTGTCTGATGGGCCTGTTGTCTGTATGACACTCAGTGTAAGGTTAACAGTGCCTGTCTGATGGGCCTGTTGTCTGTATGCCACTCAGTGTAAGGTTAGCAGTGCCTGTCTGATAGGCCTGTTGTCTGTATGACACTCAGTGTAAGGTTAGTAGTGCCTCTCTGATGGGCCTGTTGTCTGTATGACACTCAGTGTAAGGTAAGCAGTGCGTGTCTGATGGGCCTGTTGTCTGTATGACACTCAGTGTCAAGTAAGTAGTGACTGTCTGATGGGCCTGTTGTCTGTATGACACTCAGTGTAAGGTTAGCAGTGCCTGTCTGATGGGCGTGTTGTCTGTATGACACTCAGTGTCAAGTAAGTAGTGACTGGCTGATGGGCCTGTTGTCTGTATGCCACTCAGTGTAAGGTTAGCAGTGACTGTCTGATGGGCCTGTTGCTTGTATGACACTCAGTGTAAGGTTAGTAGTGCCTGTCTGACGGGCCTGTTTTCTGTATGACACTCAGTGTCAGGTTAGTAGGGCCTGTCTGATGGGCCTGTTGTCTGTATGTCACTCAGTGTCAGGTTAGTAGTGACTGTCTGATGGGCCTGTTGTTTGTATGACACTCAGTGTAAGGTTAGCAGTGCCTGTCTGATGGGCCTGTTGTCTGTATGACACTCAGTGTAAGGTTAGTAGTGCCTGTCTGATGGGCCTGTTGTCTGTATGACACTCAGTGTCAGGTTAG
>NW_018407495.1:190595-210273 GCF_002113885.1 Mizuhopecten yessoensis
GTGATCAGTCAGTGTAGGATAGTGTCCTGATGGACCGGTGATCAGTCAGTGTAGGATAGTGTCCTGATGGACCGGTGATCAGTCAGTGTAGGATAGTGTCCTGATGGACCGGTGATCAGTCAGTGTAGGATAGTGTCCTGTTAAGTGTGGTGCTAAGGGACATTGAAGTTGATCACAAACTACTGCCCCCCCCCCATACACACACACACACACACACACACACACACACACACCTTATCTTATCCTCCCTTGGGCCTATCACTATCCTGTAGTAATTTGACCTAGCTGTATGTGAATTAGTGTTGAAATGAATGGTAATATGTGGATAACAGAATTCACTGATAAATCATATGTTAACTACTATTTTTAATTACAAAAATACCACTGGTCCAATCAAAAGGTAGTGTTGAAGTGTTCACATGTTTGTCTGTCAGACTGAGGGGGACTGACCCCTGCTGTATTTAGTTGTGATATTGCCTTACATGAGTAGATAAGACTGGTGTTTATAAAATGTGTTCAACATCAACAGTCATGTAGGAATTCAAAATTGTATACACTACAAAACAACTGCATAAAACATTACATCTGTTTGGATTGCACTACAGCCAGAAACATTGAGCGTTATTTTTTGTAGATACAGAAATTAATAATGGTTTGATGGTCACACATGTAACTACATGTAAATGTGTCAGATTAAAATGTAAGATTTACGAATATTCAAATGCTTTTATTAAGTACTGGTCATGTCAGATTTGCTCATGATCTTACCAGAAAAAATAGGTTTAATGTCACAGTAAATATAATGAGACACCAGATTTCTCAATGTCACAGTAAATATAATGAGACACCAGTTTTCTCTATGTCACAGTAAATATAATGAGACACCAGTTTTCTCTACGTCACAGTAAATATAATGAGACACCAGTTTTCTCTATGTCACAGTAAATATAATGAGACACCAGTTTTCTCTATATTGTCTCCTCTTCATGTTTGAGCGTACAAATTACATGTACATGCATCCTTAAATGAATGAAAGTATTGGTGACATTTCCTGGCTCTGTAGGTTCATTTTCACATTGGTTTGGTGTCAATACACAGAACAGCTGTTGAATGGCTGACTTCACTGACCTAGCTTTGTAGCAGTATCGACACAGAAAACAGGTCTTGTAACTATTTTTCCACCCACCAGACTGCGACACTCAGTATAGTGTTGTATCCTCTGCCCATTGTGTACAACATCTCAGTGATAACTCTTGTAGACCTTTAGGCTTAATTTCAAAGTTAACTATAGAATAAGTTGAAGTTTATACTATGGAATATTTTGATCGTTAAGTTAATTCAAACTTTAAATTTCAGTAAGACTAGTAATCCTTCAGTTTTTGAAACAATGTATGTACTGTAATATCTGCTACCAAAAAGTCTTCACACTGTACCTGAGTGTAGTCCGTTATATAAGTCATCACACTGTACCTGAGTGTAGTCCTTTATATAAGTCTTCACACTGTACCTGAGTGTAGTCCGTTATATAAGTCTTCACACTGTACCTGAGTGTAGTCCGTTATATAAGTCTTCACACTGTACCTGAGTGTAGTCCGTTATATAAGTCTTCACACTGTACCTGAGTGTAGTCCGTTATATAAGTCTTCACACTGTACCTGAGTGTAGTCCGTTATATAAGTCTTCACACTGTACCTGAGTGTAGTCCGTTATATAAGTCTTCACACTGTACCTGAGTGTAGTCCGTTATATAAGTCTTCACACTGTACCTGAGTGTAGTCCGTTATATAAGTCTTCACACTGTACCTGAGTGTAGTCCGTTATATAAGTCTTCACACTGTACCTGAGTGTAGTCCGTTATATAAGTCTTCACACTGTACCTGAGTGTAGTCCGTTATATAAGTCTTCACACTGTACCTGAGTGTAGTCCGTTATATAAGTCTTCACACTGTACCTGAGTGTAGTCCGTTATATAAGTCTTCACACTGTACCTGAGTGTAGTCCGTTATATAAGTCTTCACACTGTACCTGAGTGTAGTCCGTTATATAAGTCTTCACACTGTACCTGAGTGTAGTCCGTTATATAAGTCTTCACACTGTACCTGAGTGTAGTCCGTTATATAAGTCTTCACACTGTACCTGAATGTAGTCCGCTATATAAGTCTTCACACTGTACCTGAGTCCGTTATATGTAGTAGTGCCTGATCAGATTATTTAGTCCAATAATTTCTAGTCGTTCAATTTATTTTGACAACATATATAATTTCTTCTGTATCTGATCTGGAAATAAGTTTAAGTGATTTTATAATCATAAATGGATATAAATTTGGTATGATTTACCTCAACTTGAATTTTGGACCTTATCCAATCTTCATCAATTAACATCTAATACTAATACATCTTTAAATGTAAAGAATTTTCATTAGCTAAGAGTATCAGTCATGTTAATTTTAGATTTGTTTAGTCCATCACCATCAGATGATGAGCTGTTCAAATCACCCTTCATCCATGGTTCAATAGTTGTCAGCTGACTGTCTTGCCCTCACTTTAATTTCCAGATAATAGCTTTGAAATCGAAAAGACCAAAATTTCTGAAATTCAACATAGGAATGCACTATGATATGTAGTTTTGCACTAGGGGTTTAAAAAGTTTCTAAGGTCAAGGTCACCATTACTTAAAATAGACGATGTGGGTTGCAGTCCTTATCTCGGAATCCAAAAGACAATCTTTTTGAAATTTGACATGTTGATACACTGAGATAAGTGTGTTTTTTAGGGGTTTAACAAGTTGTTTATGTCAAGGTGACCATTGGTAAAACTAGAGCCTGACGTTACGGTGAGATAGATGTGAGGGCCCTTGATGACCTGTCAGTGTTCTAGTGTATGTAATTGATACATCTTTTTTTTGTGAAGGAATTTTTCATCAGCACTTTCCTGTGGTAAAGGGTTAATGTCATTTTACTTGGTAGGAGGAATGCACCGTGCCAAGATTCTTAAAAAAATCTACAAAAACCTTATTAAGAACCAGTTGTAAAATTTTGGAAAATACATCATTTGACCCAGTAATTAAGTTTTTTCATGAATTTCTGAAATAAATTATATGAACTTATTCCAATGATGATGTAAAACATAGAAACCATTAGGTTGGCCTTATTGATTATTTTGCATGACTGGCCTGCATGCAGTGTTTTTGTTTGTGTTTTACCCAGTAATGATATAATTGGATTCTACAACGGTTTGACACCATTCTCTACAACTGCAGCATAAATTAACAAATGTGTCCAGAAAATTTGTTTTTTGAAAAATGTTTTTTTCTGACATGTCAGCATCTGGATTGAAAGTGTTCTTCCATTGTATAAGTTATATATTTTTGTGTTAAATATTTTGATAATGTCGGTGGCTTGAGGGAAAAGATGTCCAAGACTACACAACAGAAACTTCCATAAAATGAAACACATCTTTGCTTTATAAATCAAGTAAAACTAATGTGTGAACATTAATTGATTAGCACAAACACACGTGCATGAACACCAACTGAAAGTATTTCAGTGAATAAATCAACAGAAATTAATGTCACCTCAGAAAGCAAACATGAATTATTACATAAACAACTCTGGTTAAAACTGATTTATTGGAAAATGTGTTAAAGTGGACAATTTTAGGGGAGATAACTAAAGCACAAATCACATACAACATCATGTAAGAGAGCTTTCAGTCAAATGACATTTAAAAGAGAAACCGATTTTAATGGTCAACTAGTACCAGACCCATTAAAGGTAATAACCAAATTCATTTTTGACAGATGCCTTTCCAAGTCCGGAGCTCCAAGTTCCGCCATGTTTTCGGGCGAGCCCATCGTAAAGAGCAGTGCTATGAAAACATCAAAATCACACGTAATGCCCACGACAGTAACTTCTGTGCCGTCAACCCCAAATTCATTGCCGTTGTTGTTGAATCATCAGGAGGAGGGTCGTTTTTGTGTATTCCTCTACATCAGGTAGGTTGTGTCCTCTACATCAGGTAGGTTGTGTCCTCTACATCAGGTAGGTTGTGTCCTCTACATCAGGTAGGTTGTGTCCTCTACATCAGGTAGGTTGTGTCCTCTACATCAGGTAGGTTGTGTCCTCTACATCAGGTAGGTTGTGGTTGAGTGGTGAGGTCTACAGTGATTGACCAGGTCAGTGGTGGGGTCTACAGTGATTGACAGGCCTTATTGGCCCTGTTATATGGTACTAAATGTGATATTGCTATATTGCCAGTATGTAATCTGACAGATTGATGTTAAAGGTTTCAGGAAGAAAGATCCTAATCCTTACTCAAACAAGTACATTATGGAAAAGGTTAAAACCAAACATGATACTTTTAACATACATTAATACAATTTCAGGAGAAGGCTATTATCAGATTTAACAAGAGAAGGTATCACTCATGGCAACTTACTGCTAGAGTCTTAAAAATTAAGACTTTAAATATTTACAAGTGATCTCATATGACCTATATAATAGTACTTTTTATAATAACAGTACTGGAATATTTAATTTTAATTTACAGACGGGAAGAGTGGACGTCAATGCCCCTCGAATCTCTGGGCATGCTGGCAAGGTGTTAGATATCAAATGGAGTCCCTTCAGCGACTACATGATTGCTTCCTGCTCCGATGATAACACAGTAATTATAACTGTCACTTCTACAAAGTGAAACAGTACTAA
Source organism: Mizuhopecten yessoensis (assembly GCF_002113885.1). Lineage (NCBI taxonomy): Eukaryota > Metazoa > Mollusca > Bivalvia > Pectinida > Pectinidae > Mizuhopecten > Mizuhopecten yessoensis. Next base: position 195,302 of record NW_018407495.1, read on the forward strand.
TACTTCTAATAGTCTCTTCTTGTTAAAAAGGTTCATTGGTGCTTAATAAAAACTGTGAATTTCAGTACCCCAGGGGCATCCATTCCCCCTTGTTTATAAACAATATATACATAAATACCATGTTTGGTATTATTTCGCTTATTTTAGTAAGATTAATTCAAGCTTGATTTGGTTGGAGGTGATATGGATAATAATGCTATGGACGTGTTATTCCATGTAAGTCTCAGAAGACAGAAGCTTTGTGTGACAGTTACCAGCTATATATCTATGATTGTCAGGGAATCCATAGTTACCAGCTATATATCTATGTTTGTCAGGGAATTCATAGTTACTAGCTATATATATATGTTTGTCAGGGAATCCATAGTTACCAGCTATATATCTGTTTGTGAGGGAATCCATAGTTACCAGCTATATCTCTATGTTTGTCAGGGATTCCGTAGTTACCAGCTATATATCTATGCTTGTCAGGGAATCCATAGTTACCGGTTATATATCTATGTTTGTCAGGGAATCTATAGTTACCCTCTATATATCTATGTTTGTCAGGGAACCCATAGTTACCAGCTATATATCTTTGTTTGTCAGGGAATCCATAGTTAGTTTGTCAGGGAATCCATAGTTACCAGTTATAGATCTATGTTTGTCAGGGAATCCATTGTTACCAGCTATATATCTATGTTTGTCAGTGAATTCATAGTTACTAGCTATATACATATCTATGTTTGTCAGGGAATCTATATATCTATGTTTGTCAGGGTATCCATAGTTACCAGCTATATATTTATGTTTGTCAGGGAATCCATAGCTACCAGCTGAATCCATAGTTACCAGCTATATGTCTATGTTTGTCAGGGAATCCATAGTTAGTTTGTCAGGGAATCCATAGTTACCAGCTATATGTCTATGTTTGTCAGGGACTCCATAGTTACCAGCTATATATGTTTGTTTGTCAGGGAATTCATAGTTTCTAGCTATATATATATGTTTGTCAGGGAATCCATAGTTTCCAGCTATATATTTATGTTTGTCAGGGAATCCATAGCTACCAGCTATATATCTATGTTGGTCAGGGAATCCATAGTAACCAGCTATAAATCTGTGTTTGTCAGGGAACCATAGTTACCAGCTATATATCTTTGTTTGTCCGGGAATTCATAGTTACTAGCTATATATATATGCTTGTCAGGGAATCCATAGTTACCCGCTATATATCTATGTGTGTCAGGGAATCCATAGTTACTAGCTATATATCTGTTTGTCAGGGAATCTATAGTTACCAGCTATATATCTATGTTTGTCAGGGAATCCATAGTTACCAGTTATATATCTATGTTTGTCAGGGAATCCATAGTTACCCGCTATATATCTATGTTTGTCAGGGAATCCATAGTTACTAGCTATATATCTGTGTTTGTTGGGGAATCCATAGTTACCAGCTATATATCTATGTTTGTCAGGGAATCCATAGCTACCAGCTATATATCTATGTTTGTCAGGGAATTCATAGTTACCAGCTATATATCTATGTTTGTCAGGGTATCCATAGTTACCAGCTATATATCTATGTTTGTCAGGGAATCCATAGCTACCAGCTATATATCTTTGTTTGTCAGGAAATCCATAGTTTCTAGCTATATATCTATGTTTGTCAGGGAATCCATAGTTACTAGCTATATATATATCTATGTTTGTCAGAGAATCCATAGTTACCAGCTATATATCTATGTTTGTCAGGGAATCCATAGCTACCAGCTATATATATATGTTTGTCAGGGAATCCATAGTTACTAGCTATAAATCTATGTTTGTCAGGGAATCCATAGTTACTAGCTATATATATATCTATGTTTGTCAGGGAATCCATAGTTACCAGCTATATATATATGTTTGTCAGGGAATCCATAGTTACTAGCTATAAATCTATGTTTGTAAGGGAATCCATAGTTACTAGCTATATATATATCTATGTTTGTCAGGGAATCCATAGTTACTAGCTATAAATCTGTGTTTGTCAGGGAATCCATAGTTACTAGCTATAAATCTGTGTTTGTCAGGGAATCCATAGTTACTAGCTATAAATCTGTGTTTGTCAGGGAATCCATAGTTACTAGCTATAAATCTATGTTTGTCAGGGATTCCATAGTTACTAGCTATATATATATCTATGTTTGTCAGGGAATCCATAGTTACTAGCTATAAATCTATGTTTGTCAGGGAATCCATAGTTACTAGCTATATATCTATGTTTGTCAGAGAATCCATAGTTACCAGCTATATATCTATGTTTGTCGGGGAATCCATAGCTACCAGCTATATATCTGTGTTAGTCAGGGAATCTATAGTTACCAGCGATATATATGTGTTTGTTTGGGAATCCATAGTTAAATAGACATGTTTGGTTTACATGTGCTATATAAGGCCCATGGGCTTCTCAAAATTGTCAAAATTCCCAACTCAGTTTCCACCTTCTGTGATCAGTTGTTACAAATAAAAGCTATGTAAGTGGTATGATATTGAATCTGTTTTATGATGACAATGATGTTTTATCTATTTATAGTTGACAATATAATGAACCTGTTACTAGGGTAATATGATTGATTCTGTTACTAGGTGAAGGTGTGGCAATTACCAGAAAACGGCCTCAAAGGAAACCTAACTGAGTGGGTAGTGGATCTCCATGGACACAGTCGCCGGGCAACCTACATTGATTGGCACCCAACTGCAGAAAATGTTCTCCTCAGTGCAGGAATGGACTTCAAAGTAAAAAATAGTTCATTTACCCTTCCTCATGTTTTTAAGCTCACCTGGCTCAAACTGCCAGTGGAGCTTATGGTATGGTGCATTGTCCATCGTCCGTGGTCCGTCAACTTTTTATTTAAACAACTTCTTCTTAAGAACTGGAAGACATAGGCTATGATATTTGTCCAGTATGTACCTTGAACAGAGTGCTATAAATGTTCCTCAAATAAAATACCTTGACTTATTCCCAAGGTCACAGGGGTCAAATGTGTAAAAACATTTGAAAAACTTCTTCTGAATAAGCAGGAGGCCCAGGGTTATGATGGGTACCTGGCATGAAGTGCTATTAAGTTTCTTCAAATAAGTGACGTTGATCTACTTTCAAGGTCACAGGGGTCAAATTATGAATTTAGCTGTAGACTTTTTCTGAATAACCGAGAGGTATAGATCAATACTATTTGGCCAGTATGTACCTTGGACAGATTGCTAAAAAGTTTCAAGGTTACAGAAATCAAATATTTAGAAAAATAAAAAAAATTACTTCTTCTGATAACCAATGGTGATAATACTTGACTGGTAACATGCTGGGATAGAGTATGTATAAAGTTTCATTTAGTTTAGAAAATTCTTAAGCCAAGGAGCCTCAACATATTGAAATATTTGCAAAATTACTTTTATGGAGAAAATTTTCCCATGATTGCTCAAATATCCAGGTGAGCAATACTGGGCCTCTTGTGTTATTATCCTTGTGTTTAAGTGTGTCTGTTGTCAAAGGCATATCATGTCATCTGTCACCCACTATTTGTTATGGTAGTCCCTGTTACGGGGACAGAGTGTGGTGATGTGCCCCACTATATACACTGTTAAGTCCCTGTTACGGGGACAGAGTGTGGTGATGTGCCCCACTATATACACTGTTAAGTCCCTGTTACGGGGACAGAGTGTGGTGATGTGCCCCACTATATACACTGTTAAGTCCCTGTTACGGGGACAGAGTGTGGTGATGTGCCCCACTATATACACTGTTAAGTCCCTGTTACGGGGACAGAGTGTGGTGATGTGCCCCACTATATACACTGTTAAGTCCCTGTTACGGGGACAGAGTGTGGTGATGTGCCCCACTATATACACTGTTAAGTCCCTGTTACGGGGACAGAGTGTGGTGATGTGCCCCACTATATACACTGTTAAGTCCCTGTTACGGGGACAGAGTGTGGTGATGTGCCCCACTATATACACTGTTAAGTCCCTGTTACGGGGACAGAGTGTGGTGATGTGCCCCACTATATACACTGTTAAGTCCCTGTTACGGGGACAGAGTGTGGTGATGTGCCCCACTATATACACTGTTAAGTCCCTGTTACGGGGACAGAGTGTGGTGATGTGCCCCACTATATACACTGTTAAGTCCCTGTTACGGGGACAGAGTGTGGTGATGTGCCCCACTATATACACTGTTAAGTCCCTGTTACGGGGACAGAGTGTGGTGATGTGCCCCACTATATACACTGTTAAGTCCCTGTTACGGGGACAGAGTGTGGTGATGTGCCCCACTATATACACTGTTAAGTCCCTGTTACGGGGACAGAGTGTGGTGATGTGCCCCACTATATACACTGTTAAGTCCCTGTTACGGGGACAGAGTGTGGTGATGTGCCCCACTATATACACTGTTAAGTCCCTGTTACGGGGACAGAGTGTGGTGATGTGCCCCACTATATACACTGTTAAGTCCCTGTTACGGGGACAGAGTGTGGTGATGTGCCCCACTATATACACTGTTAAGTCCCTGTTACGGGGACAGAGTGTGGTGATGTGCCCCACTATATACACTGTTAAGTCCCTGTTACGGGGACAGAGTGTGGTGATGTGCCCCACTATATACACTGTTAAGTCCCTGTTACGGGGACAGAGTGTGGTGATGTGCCCCACTATATACACTGTTAAGTCCCTGTTACGGGGACAGAGTGTGGTGATGTGCCCCACTATATACACTGTTAAGTCCCTGTTACGGGGACAGAGTGTGGTGATGTGCCCCACTATATACACTGTTAAGTCCCTGTTACGGGGACAGAGTGTGGTGATGTGCCCCACTATATACACTGTTAAGTCCCTGTTACGGGGACAGAGTGTGGTGATGTGCCCCACTATATACACTGTTAAGTCCCTGTTACGGGGACAGAGTGTGGTGATGTGCCCCACTATATACACTGTTAAGTCCCTGTTACGGGGACAGAGTGTGGTGATGTGCCCCACTATATACACTGTTAAGTCCCTGTTACGGGGACAGAGTGTGGTGATGTGCCCCACTATATACACTGTTAAGTCCCTGTTACGGGGACAGAGTGTGGTGATGTGCCCCACTATATACACTGTTAAGTCCCTGTTACGGGGACAGAGTGTGGTGATGTGCCCCACTATATACACTGTTAAGTCCCTGTTACGGGGACAGAGTGTGGTGATGTGCCCCACTATATACACTGTTAAGTCCCTGTTACGGGGACAGAGTGTGGTGATGTGCCCCACTATATACACTGTTAAGTCCCTGTTACGGGGACAGAGTGTGGTGATGTGCCCCACTATATACACTGTTAAGTCCCTGTTACGGGGACAGAGTGTGGTGATGTGCCCCACTATATACACTGTTAAGTCCCTGTTACGGGGACAGAGTGTGGTGATGTGCCCCACTATATACACTGTTAAGTCCCTGTTACGGGGACAGAGTGTGGTGATGTGCCCCACTATATACACTGTTAAGTCCCTGTTACGGGGACAGAGTGTGGTGATGTGCCCCACTATATACACTGTTAAGTCCCTGTTACGGGGACAGAGTGTGGTGATGTGCCCCACTATATACACTGTTAAGTCCCTGTTACGGGGACAGAGTGTGGTGATGTGCCCCACTATATACACTGTTAAGTCCCTGTTACGGGGACAGAGTGTGGTGATGTGCCCCACTATATACACTGTTAAGTCCCTGTTACGGGGACAGAGTGTGGTGATGTGCCCCACTATATACACTGTTAAGTCCCTGTTACGGGGACAGAGTGTGGTGATGTGCCCCACTATATACACTGTTAAGTCCCTGTTACGGGGACAGAGTGTGGTGATGTGCCCCACTATATACACTGTTAAGTCCCTGTTACGGGGACAGAGTGTGGTGATGTGCCCCACTATATACACTGTTAAGTCCCTGTTACGGGGACAGAGTGTGGTGATGTGCCCCACTATATACACTGTTAAGTCCCTGTTACGGGGACAGAGTGTGGTGATGTGCCCCACTATATACACTGTTAAGTCCCTGTTACGGGGACAGAGTGTGGTGATGTGCCCCACTATATACACTGTTAAGTCCCTGTTACGGGGACAGAGTGTGGTGATGTGCCCCACTATATACACTGTTAAGTCCCTGTTACGGGGACAGAGTGTGGTGATGTGCCCCACTATATACACTGTTAAGTCCCTGTTACGGGGACAGAGTGTGGTGATGTGCCCCACTATATACACTGTTAAGTCCCTGTTACGGGGACAGAGTGTGGTGATGTGCCCCACTATATACACTGTTAAGTCCCTGTTACGGGGACAGAGTGTGGTGATGTGCCCCACTATATACACTGTTAAGTCCCTGTTACGGGGACAGAGTGTGGTGATGTGCCCCACTATATACACTGTTAAGTCCCTGTTACGGGGACAGAGTGTGGTGATGTGCCCCACTATATACACTGTTAAGTCCCTGTTACGGGGACAGAGTGTGGTGATGTGCCCCACTATATACACTGTTAAGTCCCTGTTACGGGGACAGAGTGTGGTGATGTGCCCCACTATATACACTGTTAAGTCCCTGTTACGGGGACAGAGTGTGGTGATGTGCCCCACTATATACACTGTTAAGTCCCTGTTACGGGGACAGAGTGTGGTGATGTGCCCCACTATATACACTGTTAAGTCCCTGTTACGGGGACAGAGTGTGGTGATGTGCCCCACTATATACACTGTTAAGTCCCTGTTACGGGGACAGAGTGTGGTGATGTGCCCCACTATATACACTGTTAAGTCCCTGTTACGGGGACAGAGTGTGGTGATGTGCCCCACTATATACACTGTTAAGTCCCTGTTACGGGGACAGAGTGTGGTGATGTGCCCCACTATATACACTGTTAAGTCCCTGTTACGGGGACAGAGTGTGGTGATGTGCCCCACTATATACACTGTTAAGTCCCTGTTACGGGGACAGAGTGTGGTGATGTGCCCCACTATATACACTGTTAAGTCCCTGTTACGGGGACAGAGTGTGGTGATGTGCCCCACTATATACACTGTTAAGTCCCTGTTACGGGGACAGAGTGTGGTGATGTGCCCCACTATATACACTGTTAAGTCCCTGTTACGGGGACAGAGTGTGGTGATGTGCCCCACTATATACACTGTTAAGTCCCTGTTACGGGGACAGAGTGTGGTGATGTGCCCCACTATATACACTGTTAAGTCCCTGTTACGGGGACAGAGTGTGGTGATGTGCCCCACTATATACACTGTTAAGTCCCTGTTACGGGGACAGAGTGTGGTGATGTGCCCCACTATATACACTGTTAAGTCCCTGTTACGGGGACAGAGTGTGGTGATGTGCCCCACTATATACACTGTTATTGTAGCCCTTTGTTCATTTTTATACGCCCGTCGAAGACAGGGACGTATTATGTTATCACGTGAGCGGTCGGGCCGGCATGCAAACGATGTACGCTCGATATCTCGAGTAATTATTAACAGATTTACTTCAAACTTCACAACAAGGTTAATTACCATATATACACTGTTATTGTAGCCCTTTGTTCATTTTTATACGGCCGTCGAAGACAGGGACGAATTATGTTATCACGTGAGCCTATATACACTGTTATTGTAGCCCTTTGTTCATTTTTATACGGCCGTCGAAGACAGGGACGTATTATGTTATTACGTGAGCGGTCGGGCCGTCATGCAAACGATGTACGCTCTATATCTCGAGTAATTATTAACGGATTAACTTCAAACTTAACAACAAGGTTAATTACCATGAAACCTCGGACAAGTTCGATAACCGCCATTATCCGACCATAATTTGTTGAGTTATTCCCCTTGGTTTCACTAATGCGATGCATGCGTTCCATGATGTTGTATTGCACTCATTGATCTAGCAGTTATGTTGAATGATTTCTCTTTTAATATCAATTACTAACAAATACTTCATATATTTCAATCATACAAACAACTGCTCATTCAATGTGTGGCGGGCGTATTATATACCGCTCGCGGTAACCTTGTTGATACTGTATTTTGTCAAAAAAAGACCATAAATTTAGCTATTTTTCTCAAGTTTACCAAACGTTCTATACTTATGTTTATTTTCTTAATTGTCTAAATAACAATCATACCATATTGTCTACATACTTTCCTCAGTGAGGAAGTATGAATGCTTCATAATATTTTCCTTTTTTACACCCAGGCTTTGTCACATCCTAAAATGAGGTCACTATGACCTCAATTTGACCTTTGACCTTGACCTTAAGTTCTAATATAATGGTTTCTGGAACATATCTCAGCCCCTGTATCTCAAATTGGCATACATTTTGTATATAGGTACCTCATGGGAAGGCTGTGTGTCACATCCTAAATGAGGTCACCACTATTTGACCTTCTACCTTGACCTTAATTCTTTAGATTTTCAGAGCATAGCTCAGCAACTTTTTCTTGAATGGGCATCATACTTTGTATATAAGTACATCATGGGAAGGCGGTGTGTGGCATCCTAAAATGTGAGGTCATTGTGGCCGCTATTTGACCTTTGGCCTTGACCTGAAGTACTCGCAGTATAGTACAGGTTTCTAAAGCATATCTTAACTACCATTTCATGTATTAACTTCAGATTTGGTGTGAGTGTACTTTATAACTAAGGAATATGTGCGTTTTAATTCATCCTTAGTATGGCCTCAAGTTTGAAATACGGCATGGTAGGTGTAGGATCATGGAAGATATCTTGACTACCATTTTATGTGTTGACATCAGATTTGATGTGAAGATCAGAAGGTTACAGTGTTGTGTAATGAAACTAAGTTCATGAGGTCAACATCCAACTATTTGAATTTGATATCAAATACCCAACACTTTTTATATAGGAACAGACTACGCGGGGAGCGAGGTATCATGAAGCCCACATTATGAGTTAAATCTGGTTTATATTGAAATGTTCACCATCAATAAATATGAAGCACACTAAATATTGTGCCAACAGAAAACTAAAAGTCTCCTTTTCTCTGACTTTCATGTAAGATATTGAAGGACGTTTATGCTGATACAGGGTAACGAAGTTGACACGTGTGTAATCTCTTCACAAATATACTGGCTGTATGTTTTAACTGAGGTAAATCTGTGTTTTGCAGTGTATTTTATGGAACATTGAGCAAGCAGAACCTATCAACATAATAGACTGTCACAAGGATACAGTTTTCTCCATGTCCTGGAACCGAGAGGGCAGTCTGTTCGCCTCCACTTGTAAAGATCGTAACCTTCGTATCATTGATCCCAGAATCAGTTCTGTAGCCATGGTAAGTTACTGACTGGATTTCTGTAGTAAAACAAGGTAGCAGTGTACAGTAGAAATGGCCTTATCCCAGAAATAAAGGGCATCTCTCAGATAAACATGGGCAGGGGATTCATCCTGCACAACATATGCATATTTAAATATCTTTATAAACTACTTATAAATACATTATGAAAAGCTTCTTGTTACACAACCAATAAGTGTTTCTATGTGACATTTCAATGCCTAGTACGGTATGTACTCTGTCACCTGCACCAGACAAATGACCAGTGAAGTGTATGGACACAAAGGTGTAATTTATACACAACAAAAACGATGAAACAACAGTTTACCTGTTTATTACAATTCAAGATATTTAAATGAGGCAGATAGCAAGATAAAAGCAAATACAAACTTATACTTTGGCGTATCAGGGGCTACTGACTCAACACAATAAGCTAACTATATACAATACTACAAAAACAAACATGTACTGATGAGGTAGCCTCCTAAGCAAAGAAAGAGGCCACAAGGAAAAACAAAAAATATATTCTCAGCAATATATTTTAAGTAGGCCAGACAACTAACTCTTGAGCGATTCAAGACAGGCCGAATGTAAATATCTAGTGAAAGTTCTTGAGCGATTCAAGACAGTATACATGTAGATATCTAGAGCAAACCCTTAAGCGATTCAAGAGCTGCATATAAGATACTCATATATATAAGTAGTAAAGAAAGCTTTTAAGCGATTTAAAAGCAGAGAGCTTTGCCTTGAGCGATTCAAGAGAGGCAAACTGACCACCAGACTTAAGCGATTTAAGAGCTGGCAAGACGAAACTCCTGAGCGATTCAAGAGCCTAGTAGAATCAAGAATAGACAGAAAAATTAAAGCAAAAGCAGTTAAATAATCAACAGATAAGTAAATAATATTACAGAAAAGTATTGGGGGGAAAATTCCCCAGGAATTAAAACCCAAATGGAACGAAACGAGGAATTGGAAATTACTAGTGAGTGAGAGCCCCCAATGGTGTTAATTCGGCTACGCTGTAAGCATATGTACAATAGTTGTTATACATGTACCAAAATGACTTGATTCAGCTTCACATAATTTAATAATATTTATCATTGAGATGATTATCTTCTTGCTTAATGTATAATGGTGATTGTAAGCCTTTTTATATAGTAAAATTATAATTAATACTATTATCCATAAGTTGTAAAGCGCTTTAGAGTAATTTTACAAATTATATAAGGCGCTATCTAAATGTTGCAAAATTATTATCATTATTGTTGGCGAGGGAGATTTATTGATAAATGTCCTTTTACATTTGGATACAAATGGAACGTAGACTTGCATAATATACATGTGGTCAGTATGATTGTGAGGCTAGGCTATTGCCCTGCTGTAGCTGTATCCCTGTCAACTTCTGATTGTTGTACATTGTTGCGTATGTTGACCAGGAGACACAGGGACATGTGGGCAACAAGGCGTCTAAAGTGGCGTTTGTCAGCAGCCAGAACAAGCTCATCACAACAGGCTTCGACAGAATGTCCACACGCCAGCTGGCATTATGGGATGTCGTAAGTATCATTGGAGCATTTCTGAATCCCTTGGACAAATGATGAATTAAGTGGGTGTTCTTTATAGTGATACTTGTAGTAGGCCATTGTTTTACTGTACATATTATGAAATTGGAGGGATTATTTGAACATCTCTTTACTTTATAAATATTACAGAAAAATCTTCGAAAGCCAATCAACATGATCGAGATGGACAGTTCTAGTGGTGTGGTCCTGCCTTTCTACGACTATGACTCCAAGGTTGTCTATACCGCTGGCAAGGTCAGTCAATCACCCTCCATTGGTTACCTAAACTGTATATTAAAATTAACTCACACACCTTTGGTTACCTATACTGTATATTAAAATTAACTCACACACCGTTGGTTACCTATACTGTATATTAAAACTAACTCACACACCATTGGTTACCTAAACTATATATCAAACTAACTCACACACCATTGGTTACCTAAACTATATATCAAACTAACTCACACACCATTGGTTCCCTAAACTGTATATTAATTTAACTCCCACACCATTGGTTCCCTAAACTGTATATCAAACTAACTCACACACCATTTGTTACCTATACTGTATATCAAACTAACTCACACACCGTTGGTTCCCTAAACTGTATATTAATTTAACTCGCACACCATTGGTTGCCTATACTGTATATCAAATTAATCCACACACCATTGGTTCCTTAAACTGTATATAAATTGACTCGCACACCATTGGTTACCTATGCTGTATATCAAATTGACTCACAAACCAATCATTCATGATCATCTTGTAGTATATTGGTTATACATGTATGAATATCATTAAAATGGATGTTATTTTCAACCAGGAAAGATCTTCCGAATCTCTTTAATTTGAATGCCTTCCCTGAATGTTCCCGCAATGAGATCTGTAGATATTTCTTCTTGGATGACACTATATAATTTTTATTTTCATTGAGTTATCTCCCTTCTTCTGTGATGGTTGTCTATAGTCAACATAAATATAATTTCAATCGGTTGAAGGTAGGAATAAGGATGCAATTATTTTCTCTTTGGTATGAGATACCCCAGTAGGTGGCGCTATTGGTGGTATTTGCATGTGGAAATGGGCTGGGTTGTCACCTTTACGTGTTATTCAGGCGAAACAGGTTACAGGAAGTGCACGTGTATTTAAAAAATTATATTTTTAAATAGTGTTTATTATATTGAGATAAATAGGTTAGGAGCTATATGTTTGTGTGTGAGATGTACATTATTGTGTAATAGTGTTTATTACATTGAGATAAATAGGTTAGGAGCTATATGTTTGTGTGTGAGATGTACATTATTGTGTAATTGTGTTTATTATATTGAGATAAATAGGTTAGGAGCTATATGTTTGTGTGTGAGATGTACATTATTGTGTAATAGTGTTTATTACATTGAGATAAATAGGTTAGGAGCTATATGTTTGTGTGTGAGATGTACATTTTTGTGTAATAGTGTTTATTATATTGAGATAAATAGGTTAGGAGCTATATGTTTGTGTGCGAGATGTACATTATTGTGTTATTGTGGAAATTAATCGTGGTGATTGTAAATAAACATCGGTCAGTGCCTATGTCGCTGGGAAATACAGTTTTTGTATTCATGTTGTTTGAATTATTGGATAATATAGAAGAGAATTTCATAGATCATGATAACAATAGCAAATATCTGTGAAATTATACTTTGATGTATACACTCTCCTTTAATATGTGTTCTATGGGGTATTATTCCTTGCAGGGTGATGGAAACATTCGCTATTTTGAAATCACTGATGACTCGGAGGGGATTCACTACCTGAACCAGTTTCAGTCCCCATTTCCACAAAGAGGTTTTGGTAAGTACAAGTATAGCATCCCTACATCATTCTACTTCTGTTTATGGAGTAAGGAGTAATGTTATGTCTCATTTATCAATTAGTGTGTTCATGTGTTCACCAATACATACCTACTTATCCTGTTAAAGGTCATTGAAGGGGTTAAAGGTCAACATTGACCCCTGTCTCTCACAAACTTCATTTACCATCGACCCTTTATGTCACAAACTGTTCATGATATTTCCATGACAGCATTGTGTAGCTCCCTACTCTAACACTCTACCAGTAATGTAGCTAGAGGGTTGTTTATAATTTCTCTGAATTTAATTTGAATTCTACCTTTTCCAGGTGTGATGCCAAAGCGAGGTTGTGATACCAGTAAATGTGAAGTAATGAGGTTTTACAAGCTTCTGGCTGCTAAAGACATCATAGAACCAATATCTATGATTGTTCCTCGGAAGGTAGATATCCAGCAGACTTAGTGGTGTACACAAAAGTACAAACTTATCATTGACTTTGATTTTACAAGCTTTTCAGTGATGTTGAGTTTACAAGCTGACTAATGACTTTAATTGTTCAAGTTCTTCACTAAATTTGATTTTATAAAATCACATCTTAATAAAAAATAATTTTAAATAGCTTGTGACAATAGGAACACTGGAAATGTTTTCATGGGGAAAAAAACACTTTTGTGAAAAGATGAGAATTTTTTTATGCTGCAAGTATTCAGAACCATGCAGTCTATCTAAAGGGAAAAAAATATATTGAAATATATGCTTGGAGACGAGTGGTAACAGTAATAGTGAGATGGTAGATTAGACCAGTGGTAACAGTAATAGTGAGATGGTAGATTAGACGACTGGTTACAGTAATAGTGAGATGGTAGATTAGACTAGTGGTAACAGTAATAGTGAGATGGTAGATTAGACGACTGGTTACAGTAATAGTGAGATGGTAGATTAGCCCAGTGGTAACAGTAATAGTGAGATGGTAGATTAGACCAGTGGTTACAGTAATAGTGAGATGGTAGATTAGACGAGTGGTAACAGTAATAGTGAGATGGTAGATTAGACGAGTGGTAACAGTAATAGTGAGATGGTAGATTAGACGAGTGGTAACAGTAAAAGTGAGATGGTAGATTAAACCAGTGGTAACAGTAATAGTGAGATGGTAGATTAGACCAGTGGTAACAGTAATAGTGAGATGGTAGATTAGACCAGTGGTAACAGTAATAGTGAGATGGTAGATTAGAACAGTGGTAACAGTAATATTGAGATGGTAGACTTACATATACACAGTACCAGTTACATGACCTGACACAAATACACAGTACGAGTTACATGACCTGACACAGATACACAGTACCAGTCACATGACCTGACACAGATACACAGTACAAGTCACATGACCTGACTAACAGATGCACAGTACGAGTTACATGACCTGACACAGATACACAGTACCAGTCACATGACCTGACACAGATACACAGTACCAGTCACTTGACCTGACTAACAGATGCACAGTACGAGTCACATGACCTGACACAGATACACAGTACCATTCACATGACCTGACACAGATACACAGTACCAGTCACATGACCTGCCTAACAGATACACAGTAACAGTCACATGACCTGACACAGATACACAGCACCAGTCACATGACCTGACACAGATACACAGTACCATTCACATGACCTGACCCAGATACACAGTACCAGTCACATGACCTGACACAGATACACAGTAGGAGTTACATGACCTGACACAGATGCACAGTACCAGTCACATGACCTGACACAGATACACAGTAGTAGTCACATGACCTGACACAGATGCACAGTACCAGTCACATGACCTGACACAGATACACAGTACCAGTCACATAACCTGTTGCTTTTTTAGCTCACCTGGTCCAAAGGACCAAGGTGAGCTTATGCCATACCGTGGCGTCCGTCGTCCGTCCGTCAACAATTTCTTTAAACGACTTCTTCTTCTTAACCACTGATTGGAATTTTACAAAATTTGACTGGAAGCATCCTTAGGTGGTGGGGAATCAAAATTGTACAAATGGTGGGGCTGACCCCCCAGGGGGCTGAGGGGCGGGGCAATTTGGCTATATTGCTTTAAGCGACTTCTTCTCTGGAACTAAGAGATGGATATCAACCATATTTGCCTGGAAGCATCCCTAGGTGGTGGAAATTCAAAATTGTACAAATGGTTGGGCTGACCCCCCAGGGGGCTGAGGGGCGGGGCCA
>NW_018407495.1:211527-227973 GCF_002113885.1 Mizuhopecten yessoensis
TGCAGTCACAATATTAGAATAGACCCTGGGGTCTGACCGAACCCCTAGGGACCTAGTTTCTTAGTCACAGCTTGGAAACAGTTGAGATCCCCACCCTATAACCATAAAGACAATTGCCGATTACAAAGAGATGAATGCACATATGCTTCCAGGATGGCCTTGGGGACTGCCCCACCCTTGGAGACTTAACCCCTGGGTCATAACTTTGAAATGGTTAAGATCCCCACCCCAAAACTATATATACAATTGTTGGGCATAAAGAGACAAATGCAGTCATGATATTAGAATTGACCCCAGGGTTTGCCCCACCCTTGCAGACTTAACCCCTGGATCATAACTTTGAAACGGTTGAAATCTCCACCCCAAAACTATATATACAAATGCTGGGCAAAAAGAGACAAATGCAGTCATGATATTAGAATTGATCCTGGGGTCTGGCCACAACCGTAGGGACCTAGTTTCTGCGGCACAGCTTGGAAACAGTTGAGATCCCCACCCCATAACCATACATAAAATTGCTGGGCATGAAAAATTGAATACAGATATATATGCTACAAGCATTGGCCTTGGGGTCTGGCATATTCCCTTGGATCTCATTTGGAGAATATTCTGCCATGATTGCTTGGATATCAAGGTGAGCGATACAGGCCCTATGGGCCTCTTGTTTACGATATAAATGAGCCCTTGAATTTTCAAAATATGTCTTGAAAAACCCTTGAAAACTCTTTAAATTTTGAGGTCAAAAGTTTGTATGAACCATGTTAAATATCTGATGCTTTGGTTGCTTGTTCCTACATTTTCCGCTTCAGTGACCAGGTTAAGATGTTTGGTTAAGGTCGGTTACTAAGAAACTACTTGTTGTATATCAACTAAACTTGCATGGCTTATGTATCTAAGGATGCTTATCATATGCGATGCTTCGGATGCTGCTTCTGACCTACATTTTTCGCTTGACTGACCAGGTTAAGAAGACTGGTTAAGGTAATTTACTGAGTAACTACTTGCCCTACATCAACTAAACTTGCATGGCTTATGTATCTACTAAGGATGCTTATCACATGCCATGCTTCGGATGCTGGTTCTGACCTACATTTTCCGCTTCAGTGACCAGGTTAAGAAGCTTGGTTAAGGTCAAATACCAAGTAACTACTTGTTGCACATCAACTAAAGTTGCATGGATTATGAATCTAAGGATGCTAATCACAAGTAATGTTTTACATGAAAATGTACTGTAGCAATCTGGCCATATCTCACGGCGGTTTCTTGTTGTGTTAAAGCATGATTGGTTCTGTTGTTTCCTTTAATTTGGTTTCTCTGTTTTTGTGCAGTCAGATAAATTCCATGATGACATCTACCCTCCGACCCCGAGTATGATCCCTTCCTTGTCAGCAGATGAGTGGATATCGGGACAGAACCGGGAACCTATCCTCATGTCTCTCTTGGTAACTATTGCTGTTCATTATTTTATTAGATTGATGGGGTTAAGATTAAAATTATTTAAATGTGAAATATTCTCACTGAACACAGTTGAGTTATCATTACTTTATCCACCATGAGACAGGTATAATATTGAAAGAGACGGAAACATCCTATAGCTAGGACAATTCACAAATAACAAGACGATCACAGATAAATGTTGTGTAATACATGTATGTAAAATGTGACTTAGGGGAGTCCCCCTTTATCGTCCTCAAGTTAAATGGATGTACAGTAGTAGATACAACTGGCAGTAGTCTAAGGGAAGTAGCTCATTCTATATACGTGTAACTAGCACACATGTACAGTATAACACTAGTCAGACTGAACCCAATAATTACCTGACAAAGAACTTCACAACTAATGACAAATAGAAAAATCAGTATCGGTACTGACAAATAGAAAAATCAGTATCGGCACTGACAAATAGAAAAATCAGTATCGGCACTGACAAATAGAAAAATCAGTATCGGTACTGACAAATGGAAAAATCGGTATTGGCACTGACAAATAGAAAAATCTGTATCAATACTGACAAATAGAAAAATCAGTATCAGTACTGACAAATAGAAAAATCAGTATCGGCACTGACAAATAGAAAAATCAGTATCGGTACTGACAAATAGAAAAATCAGTATCGGTACTGACAAATGGAAAAATCGGTATTGGCACTGACAAATAGAAAAATCAGTATTGTCACTGACAAATAGAAAAATCAGTATCGGTACTGACAAATAAAAAAATCAGTATCGACACTGACAAATAGAAAAATCAGTATCGGTACTGACAAATAGAAAAATCAGTATCGACACTGACAAATAGAAAAATCAGTATAGGTACTGACAAATAGAAAAATCAGTATCAGCACTGACAAATAGAAAAATTAGTATCAGTACTGACAAATAGAAAAATTAGTATCGGTACTGACAAATAGAAAAATCAGTATCGGCACTGACAAATAGAAAAACAGATATAAAACTGTAGGTCAAATGTCATACTGTAGGTCAGATATAAAACTGTAGGTCAGGCATAAAACTGTAGGTCAAATGTCATACTGTAGGTAAGATGTCACTCTGTAGGTCAGATGTCATACTGTAGGTCAGATATAAAACTGTAGGTCAGATGTCTTACTGTAGGTCAGATGTCACACTGTAGAACAGATGTCACACTGTAGAACAGATGTCACACTGTAGGTCAGATATAAAACTGTAGGTCAGATATAAAACTGTAGGTCAGATGCCATACTGTAGGTCAGATGTCATACTGTAGGTCAGATGCCAAACTGTAGAACAGATGTCACACTGTAGGTCAGATATAAAACAGTAGGTCAGATATAAAACTGTAGGTCAGATGTCACACTGTAGGTCAGATGTCACACTGTAGAACAGATGTCACACTGTAGGTCAGATATAGAACAGTAGGTCAGATATAAAACTGTAGGTCAGATGTCACGCTGTAGAACAGATGTCACACTGTAGGTCAGATATAGAACAGTAGGTCAGATATAAAACTGTAGGTCAGATGTCACAATGTAGGTCAGATATAAAACTGTAGGTCAGATGTCACACTGTAGGTCAGATGTCACACTGTAGAACAGATGTCACACAGTAGGTCAGATATAAAACTGTAGGTCAGATGTCACACTGTAGGCCAAATATAAAACTGTAGGTCAGATGTCACACTGTAGAACAGATGTCATACTGTAGGTCAGATGTCACACTGTAGGTCAGATGCCATACTGTAGGTCAGATGCCATACTGTAGGTCAGATATAAAACTACTATCACACTGTTTATTAATAAGTCTGGAGCCTTAACATTCAAGTTTGAGTATGGATTTAGTTAAAACTTCTTGCTTTCATTCAAATTTCATTTTCACACTCTATAATTTGATACAGAAGATGACATAGACTAGTGTAAATGTTTGTGTTTTTGTCTGCGATTTTGACTTGAGCATGTTGTTTGATAGCCTCATAGACAACCATTAGCAGGGGAGACCAGTGCATGTTGTTTGTGATCATAGATCTAGAGCTGTCCTAACTTTGAATGTCTAACATCAAATATCAGGGCTAGAAATTAAAGTTCAAAACCACTAGCAGTTGAACTAGTAGTTTCAAATTTTACTAGTCCCTATGCAAATTCCACAAACCAAATATTATTCAACATTATAAGTAATATCAAATTTTGACTTGTCAATCAGGTTGGTGGTTTTTAGAACCACCAGTTCATCTGGAGATTTCAGTAAGCCTCATACTGTCGGGTTACCCTTATTGTCTAGTCCAGCTGGAGATTTCAGTAAGCCTCAGCCTGTCGGGTTACCCTTATTGTCTAGGCCAGCTGGAGATTTCAGTAAGCCTCAGACTGTCGGTTACCCTTATTGTCTAGTCCAGCTGGAGATTTCAGTAAACCTCAGACTGTCGGGTTACCCTTATTGTCTAGTTCAGCTGGAGATTTCAGTAAGCCTCAGACTGTCGGTTACCCTTATTGTCTTGTCCAGCTGGAGATTTCAGTAAGCCTCAGACTGTCGGTTACCCTTATTGTCTAGTCCAGCTGGAGATTTCAGTAAACCTCAGACTGTCGGGTTACCCTTATTGTCTAGTTCAGCTGGAGATTTCAGTAAGCCTCAGACTGTCGGTTACCCTTATTGTCTTGTCCAGCTGGAGATTTCAGTAAGCCTCAGACTGTCGGGTTACCCTTATTTTCTAGTCCCGCTGGAGATTTCAGTAAGCCTCAGACTGTCGGGTTACCCTTATTGTCTAGTTCAGCTGGAGATTTCAGTAAGCCTCAGACTGTCGGGTTACCCTTATTTTCTAGCTCTGAATATATTCATCTTATAAGCATTGCTATTGTAAAAGTGTCCACCCAAGCCTTTCTGTAATTAAGATCCAAGAAGGCAATAATTATCATAATCAATACCTAAGTGAAATAAATTACTGCTTTAAGATATGTATTGAAAATATTGAAAAACTTTTACAAAATCGGCCCAACTTCAGACATTTTGGTGGTTAATCTGCAATACTGTGTCTGTATGAAACATCCCAAAATGATATATCAAGGAAGCAACATAAAACAATCGCTCCCCTCTGGATATTTTTGAGATATTTTATTATGGCTTATTGACCTTTTCTGGTCCTGTCTATTTTACAGAAGAAAGTAGATCTAGATGAACATTTGAACGATACCATCTCTTTATAATCATAGACATTTAATATTTTATAGTAGGTTTTGTAGATCTTGCCTGTCTATCTCTTTACTCTGTAGATGTGACACTAAGTTTAGATGTTACTGACTCTGTAGATGTGACACTGAGTTTACTAGATGTTACTGACTCTGTAGATGTGACACTAAGTTTTGATGTTACTGACTCTGTAGATGTGACACTGAGTTTAGATGTTACTGACTCTGTAGATGTGACACTGAGTTAAGATGTTACTGACCCTGTAGATGTGACACTGAGTCTAGATGTTACTGACTCTGTAGATGTGACACTGAGTTTACTAGATGGTACTGACTCTGTAGATGTGACACTAAGTTTTGATGTTACTGACTCTGTATATGTGTTACTAAGTTTAGATGTTACTGACTCTGTGGATGTGACACTGAGTTTAGATGTTACTGACTCTGTAGATGTGACACTAAGTTAAGATGTTACTGACTCTGTAGATGTGACAATGAGTTTAGATGATACTGACTCTGTAGATGTGACACTAAGTTTAGATGTTACTGACTCTGTAGATGTGACACTGAGTTTAGATGTTACTGACTCTGTATATGTGTCACTAAGTTTAGATGATACTGACTCATTGTGTTTCACCATTGCATGTCCTCAGGATGGTAGTGTAACAAACTCCCCAAAGTGCACGTCCGCAAATGCAGTTCAGAAACAGGTAATCAAACCATACAGGTAAAACCGTACTAAATGTTTAATTAAGTATTCAACTCAGGTGAAGTTCATGTGGATGTGTGCATGTATTAGTATAGAATTATTTTATGATGAGAAATTTTCTAGAACAGCTGGATTAATTCTGGCAAATTCTGTCTGTTTTGTAATATATGTTACACAAAAAGAGATATTCTGGCCAAGTCTCAGTCTGTTTGACTGTTTGATGTGTTATACATTACACAGAGTGATGTATGCTGGCTGAATTTCAGTCCGTTTGGCTGATTTATTGCATCATACATTACACAGAGTGAGTTCTGGCTGATGATCAGTCTGACTGTTGTGTTATGTCTGAGTATGACAAATCTATTTGGCTGTTCTGTTGTTATAAACATAACACATTGTGGTGAGTTCTGTCCATGTGTCAGTCTGACTGTTGTGTTATGTCTGAGTATGATAAATGTATTCGGCTGTTTTGTTGTTATAAACATAAGACATTGTGGCGAGTTCTGTCTGTGTGTCAGTCTGACTGTTGTGTTATGTCTGAGTCTGACAAATCTGTTTGGTTGTTTTGTTGTATTATGCATTGCAAATGTCACTCTGGTATTCTATCGACTCGGCTAGAGAGAATTCCTCTAGTAGCTCATTCGATAAAGTGTAATACTAGTAAACCAGAGGTTCCGGGATCAACTCCAAGCAGGAGCATTGAAAAATTATCTGATAATGACCTCTGTTACACGAAGATTAATGAGTTCTGGTTGAGTCTTGGTATGTCTGTCTTTTTTGTTGTGTGATACATTACGCTGAGTGATGAGTTCTATCTGAGTATCGGTCTGTCTATCTATTTTGTTGTGTGATACATTACACTGAGTGATGAGTTCTATCTGAGTCTCGGTCTATCAATCTAATTTGTTGTGTGATACATTACCTGGAGTGATGAGTTCTATCTGAGTCTCGGTCTGTCTGTCTATTTTGTTGTGTGACACATTACCTGGAGTGATGAGTTTGATCTATAAGTCTCGGGCTGTCTATCTATTTTGTTGTGTGATACATTATGTGGAGTGATGAGTTCTCGTTAGGAATCGGTCTGTCTATCTATTTTGTAGTGCGACACATTACCTGGAGTGATGAGTTCTATCTGAGTCTCGGTCTGTCTATCTATTTTGTAGTGTGACACATTCCTGGAGTGATGAGTTCTATCTGAGTCTCGTTCTGTCTGTCTATTTTGTTGTGTGATACATTACGTGGAGTAATGAGTTTGATCTGAGTCTCTGTCTGTCTGTCTATTTGGTAGTGTGATACATTATGTGATGAGTTCTATCTGAGTCTCGGTCTATCAATCTATTTTGTCGTGTGATACATTATGTGGAGTGATGAGTTTGATCTGAGTCTAGGTATGTCTGTCTATTTTGTAGTGTGACACATTACCTGGAGTAATGAGTTCTATCTGAGTCTCGGTCTGTCTGTCTATTTTGTTGTGTGATACATTACGCTGAGTGGTGAGTTCTATCTGAGTCTCGGTCTGTCTGTCTATTTTGTTGTGTGATACATTACGCTGAGTGATGAGTTCTATATGAGTCTCGGTCTGTCTGTCTATTTTGTTGTGTGATACATTACGCTAAGTGGTGAGTTCTATCTGAGTCTCGGTCTGTCTGTCTATTTTGTTGTGTGATACATTATGTGGAGTGATGAGTTCTCGTTGAGTATCGGTCTGTCTATCTATTTTGTTGTGTGACACATAACCTGGAGTGATGAATTCTATCTGAGTCTCGATCTATCAATCTATTTTGTTGTGTGATACATTATGTGGAGTGATGAGTTTGATCTGAGTCTCGGTATGTCTGTCTATTTTGTAGTGTGACACATTACCTGGAGTAATGAGTTCTATCTGAGTCTCGGTCTGTCTATCTATTTTGTTGTGTGATACATTACCTGGAGTGATGAGTTTGATCTGTAAGTCTCGGTCTGTCTATCTATTTTGTACTGTGACACATTACCAGGAGTGATGAGTTCTATCTGAGTCTCGGTCTGTCTGTCTATTTTGTTGTGTGATACATTATGTGGAGTGATGAGTTTGATCTGAGTCTCGGTATGTCTGTCTATTTTGTAGTGTGACACATTACCTGGAGTGATGAGTTCTTTCTGAGTCTCAGTCTGTCCATCTATTTTGTTGTGTGATACATTACGCTGAGTGATGAGTTCTATCTGAGTCTCGGTCCGTCTATCTATTTTGTTATGTGATACATTACGTGGAGTGATGAGTTTGATCTGAGTCTCGGTCTGTCTATCTATTTTGTAGTGTTACAAATTTTGTGGAGTGATGAGTTCTATTTGAGTCTTGGTCTGTCTATCAATTTTGTAGTGTGATACATTTCGTGCAGAGTGATGAGTTTTGGTTGAGTCTCGGTCTGTCTGTCTATTTTGTTGTGTGATACATTACGCTGAGTGATGAGTTCTATCTGAGTCTCGGTCTGTCTATCTATTTTGTAGTGTGACAAATGACCTGGAGTGATGATTTCTTTCTGAGTCTCAGTCTGTCTGTCTATTTTGTTGTGTGATACATTACTCTGAGTGATGAGTTCTATCTGAGTCTCGGTCTGTCTGTCTATTTTGTTGTGTGATACATTACGCTGAGTGATGAGTTTTATCTGAGTCTCGGTCTGTCTATCTATTTAGTAGTGTGACACGTTGCCTGGAGTGATGAGTTCTATCTGAGTCTTGGTCTGTCTATCTATTTTGTAGTGTGACACATTACCTGGAGGGATGAGTTCGATCTGAGTCTCGGTCTGTCTATCTATTTTGTTGTGTGATACATTATGTGGAGTGATGAGTTTAGTTGAGTCTCAGTCTGTCTGTCTATTTTGTAGTGTGACACATTACCTGGAGTGATGAGTTCGATCTGAGTCTCGGTCTGTCTATCTATTTTGTAGTGTGACACGTTACCTGGAGTGATGAGTTCTATCTGAGTCTTGGTCTGTCTATCTATTTTGTAGTGTGACACATTACCTGGAATGATGAGTTCTATCTGAGTATCGGTCTGTCTATCTATTTTGTAGTGTGACACATTACCTGGAGTGATGAGTTCTATCTGAGTCTCGGTCTGTCTGTTTATTTTGTTGTGTGATACATTACGTGGAGTGATGAGTTTGATCTGAGTCTCTGTCTGTCTCTATTTGGTAGTGTGATACATTATGTGATGAGTTCTATCTGAGTCTCGGTCTATCAATCTATTTTGTTGTGTGATACATTACCTGGAGTGATGAGTTTGATCTGAGTCTCGGTATGTCTGTCTATTTTGTAGTGTGACACATAACCTGGAGTAATGAGTTCTATCTGAGTCTCGGTCTGTCTATCTATTTTGTTGTGTGTTACATTACCTGGAGTGATGAGTTTGATCTGTAAGTCTCGGTCTGTCTATCTATTTTGTTGTGTGATACATTATGTGGAGTGATGAGTTCTTGTTGAGTATCGGTCTGTCTATCTATTTTGTACTGTGACACATTACCTGGAGTGATGAGTTCTATCTGAGTCTCGGTCTGTCTGTCTATTTCGTTGTGTGATACATTACGCTGAGTGGTGAGTTCTATCTGAGTCTCGGTCTGTCTGTCTATTTTGTTGTGTGATACATAATGTGGGGTGATGAGTTCTCGTTGAGTATCGGTCTGTCTATCTATTTTGTACTGTGACACATTACGTGTAGTGATGAGTTCTATCTGAGTTTCGGTCTATCAATCTATTTTGTTGTGTGATACATTATGTGGAGTGATGAGTTCTTGTTGAGTATCGGTCTGTTTACGTGGAGAAATGAGTTTGATCTGAGTCTCGGTCTGTCTATCTATTTTGTAGTGTGATACATTACGTGATGAGTTCTTTCTGAGTCTCGGTCTGTCTATCTATTTTGTAGTGTGATACATTACGTGGAGTGATGAGTTTGATCTGTAAG
This sequence comes from Mizuhopecten yessoensis, assembly GCF_002113885.1. Taxonomy (NCBI): domain Eukaryota; kingdom Metazoa; phylum Mollusca; class Bivalvia; order Pectinida; family Pectinidae; genus Mizuhopecten; species Mizuhopecten yessoensis. The sequence continues at coordinate 220,825 of NW_018407495.1, forward strand.
TCTCGGTCTGTCTATCTATTTTGTTGTGTGATAGATTATGTGGAGTGATGAGTTCTTGTTGAGTATCGGTCTGTCTGACTATTTTGTTGTGTGATACATTACGCTGAGTAATGAGTTCTATCTGAGTCTCGGTCTGTCTGTCTATTTTGTTGTGTGATACATTACTTGGGGTGATGAGTTTTGATCTGAGTCTCTGTCTGTCTGTCTATTTTGTAGTGTGATACATTACGTGATGAGTTCTTTCTGAGTCTCGGTCTGTCTATCTATTTTGTAGTGTGACACATTACCTGGAGTGATGAGTTCTTTCTGAGTCTCAGTCTGTCTGTCTATTTTGTTGTGTGATACATTACGCTGAGTGATGAGTTCTATCTGAGTCTCGGTCTGTCTATCTATTTTGTTATGTGATACATTACGTGGAGTGATGAGTTTGATCTGAGTCTTGGTCTGTCTGTCTATTTTGTTGTGTGATACATTACGCTGAGTGATGAGTTCTATCTGAGTCTCGGTCTGTCTGTCTATTTTGTTGTGTGATACATTACGCTGAGTTATGAGTTCTATCTGAGTCTCGGTCTGTCTATCTATTTTGTTGTGTGATACATTATGTGGAGTGATGAGTTCTCGTTGAGTATCGGTCTGTCTATCTATTTTGTAGTGTGACAAATTTTGTGGAGTGATGAGTTCTATCTGAGTCTTGGTCTGTCTATCTATTTTGTAGTGTGATACATTTCGTGCAGAGTGATGAGTTTTGGTTGAGTCTCGGTCTGTCTGTCTATTTTGTTGTGTGATACATTACGCGGAGTGATGAGTTCTATCTGAGTCTCGGTCTGTCTATCTATTTTGTAGTGTGACATATTACGTGGGGTGATGAGTTTTGATCTGAGTCTCTGTCTGTCTGTCTATTTTGTAGTGTGACACATTACGTGGAGTGATGAGTTTGATCTGAGTCTCGGTCTGTTTGTCTGTTACACAGAGTGATGAATTTTTGATGTGTTTTGGTCTGTTTTGCTGCTTTGTTGCATTATTTTTTAGACGGTGATGTTTTTTGATGGATTATTTATCTGTCGTATCATACTTTGGGATATATTTAGCACTCAGAATGAATTTCAAAATAAAATATTGTTGCCACAGTTTCCCAACTCATCTATTATACATCAATGACTAACATCAGTGGCTTAATTAGTTTTGGGCAAGAGTAACACACTTCATAATGAAAAGTCAATAAAGATAGCTTTTCATCTGAATGTGTCATAATCATTTGATGCACCAAAATTTAACAAACCCATTTTGAGCAAATAACGCCAATTTGTTTAGGTGCAAAATATCCCCAAAGTACGGTATTTTATTAGATCTTTTAGAGCAGTTAAAAGCTGAAAGAAATTTTGTCATATTTCTTTTCTTCTGCCTGTTATATCTTTTTATAGAAGTGATCTTTTGTGTAAGTTTGAATCTGATACTTGCCAGATTTATGAGAATTGTTTTGTTTTGTTCTTTTAAACATGTTTTCGCTGATGATTTTTACAGGATGGTTCATTGGCCCAAACCCCTACAATAACGACATACAAAGCGCTGAGTCCACCACAACTTGATCGTCCTGTACCCTTCCCAACAACAGCCCCAGGCCAGATGGGGAAACAGACGGGCCAACCAAGGCAACAACGTACAGAACCAGCCTCACTCAAGAACATTAAACGCCTCAGTTCCAATGAGGACTATATAACATTGAGGTGAGGCTAAGTAACATTAAACGCCACAGTTCCAATGAGGACTATATAACATTGAGGTGAGGCTATGTAACATTAAACGCCTCAGTTCCAATGAGGACTATATAACATTGAGGTGAGGCTATGTAACATTAAACGCCTCAGTTCCAATGAGGACTATATAACATTGAGGTGAGGCTATGTAACATTAAACGCCTCAGTTCCAATGAGGACTATATAACATTGAGGTGAGGCTATGTAACATTAAACGCCTCAGTTCCAATGAGGACTATATAACATTGAGGTGAGGCTATGTAACATTAAACGCCTCAGTTCCAATGAGGACTATATAACATTGAGGTGAGGCTATGTAACATTAAACGCCTCAGTTCCAATGAGGACTATATAACATTGAGGTGAGGCTATGTAACATTAAACGCCTCAGTTCCAATGAGGACTATATAACATTGAGGTGAGGCTATGTAACATTAAACGCCTCAGTTCCAATGAGGACTATATAACATTGAGGTGAGGCTATGTAACATTAAACGCCTCAGTTCCAATGAGGACTATATAACATTGAGGTGAGGCTATGTAACATTAAACGCCTCAGTTCCAATGAGGACTATATAACATTGAGGTGAGGCTATGTAACATTAAACGCCTCAGTTCCAATGAGGACTATATAACATTGAGGTGAGGCTATGTAACATTAAACGCCTCAGTTCCAATGAGGACTATATAACATTGAGGTGAGGCTATGTAACATTAAACGCCTCAGTTCCAATGAGGACTATATAACATTGAGGTGAGGCTATGTAACATTAAACGCCTCAGTTCCAATGAGGACTATATAACATTGAGGTGAGGCTATGTAACATTAAACGCCTCAGTTCCAATGAGGACTATATAACATTGAGGTGAGGCTATGTAACATTAAACGCCTCAGTTCCAATGAGGACTATATAACATTGAGGTGAGGCTATGTAACATTAAACGCCTCAGTTCCAATGAGGACTATATAACATTGAGGTGAGGCTATGTAACATTAAACGCCTCAGTTCCAATGAGGACTATATAACATTGAGGTGAGGCTATGTAACATTAAACGCCTCAGTTCCAATGAGGACTATATAACATTGAGGTGAGGCTATGTAACATTAAACGCCTCAGTTCCAATGAGGACTATATAACATTGAGGTGAGGCTATGTAACATTAAACGCCTCAGTTCCAATGAGGACTATATAACATTGAGGTGAGGCTATGTAACATTAAACGCCTCAGTTCCAATGAGGACTATATAACATTGAGGTGAGGCTATGTAACATTAAACGCCTCAGTTCCAATGAGGACTATATAACATTGAGGTGAGGCTATGTAACATTAAACGCCTCAGTTCCAATGAGGACTATATAACATTGAGGTGAGGCTATGTAACATTAAACGCCTCAGTTCCAATGAGGACTATATAACATTGAGGTGAGGCTATGTAACATTAAACGCCTCAGTTCCAATGAGGACTATATAACATTGAGGTGAGGCTATGTAACATTAAACGCCTCAGTTCCAATGAGGACTATATAACATTGAGGTGAGGCTATGTAACATTAAACGCCTCAGTTCCAATGAGGACTATATAACATTGAGGTGAGGCTATGTAACATTAAACGCCTCAGTTCCAATGAGGACTATATAACATTGAGGTGAGGCTATGTAACATTAAACGCCTCAGTTCCAATGAGGACTATATAACATTGAGGTGAGGCTATGTAACATTAAACGCCTCAGTTCCAATGAGGACTATATAACATTGAGGTGAGGCTATGTAACATTAAACGCCTCAGTTCCAATGAGGACTATATAACATTGAGGTGAGGCTATGTAACATTAAACGCCTCAGTTCCAATGAGGACTATATAACATTGAGGTGAGGCTATGTAACATTAAACGCCTCAGTTCCAATGAGGACTATATAACATTGAGGTGAGGCTATGTAACATTAAACGCCTCAGTTCCAATGAGGACTATATAACATTGAGGTGAGGCTATGTAACATTAAACGCCTCAGTTCCAATGAGGACTATATAACATTGAGGTGAGGCTATGTAACATTAAACGCCTCAGTTCCAATGAGGACTATATAACATTGAGGTGAGGCTATGTAACATTAAACGCCTCAGTTCCAATGAGGACTATATAACATTGAGGTGAGGCTATGTAACATTAAACGCCTCAGTTCCAATGAGGACTATATAACATTGAGGTGAGGCTATGTAACATTAAACGCCTCAGTTCCAATGAGGACTATATAACATTGAGGTGAGGCTATGTAACATTAAACGCCTCAGTTCCAATGAGGACTATATAACATTGAGGTGAGGCTATGTAACATTAAACGCCTCAGTTCCAATGAGGACTATATAACATTGAGGTGAGGCTATGTAACATTAAACGCCTCAGTTCCAATGAGGACTATATAACATTGAGGTGAGGCTATGTAACATTAAACGCCTCAGTTCCAATGAGGACTATATAACATTGAGGTGAGGCTATGTAACATTAAACGCCTCAGTTCCAATGAGGACTATATAACATTGAGGTGAGGCTATGTAACATTAAACGCCTCAGTTCCAATGAGGACTATATAACATTGAGGTGAGGCTATGTAACATTAAACGCCTCAGTTCCAATGAGGACTATATAACATTGAGGTGAGGCTATGTAACATTAAACGCCTCAGTTCCAATGAGGACTATATAACATTGAGGTGAGGCTATGTAACATTAAACGCCTCAGTTCCAATGAGGACTATATAACATTGAGGTGAGGCTATGTAACATTAAACGCCTCAGTTCCAATGAGGACTATATAACATTGAGGTGAGGCTATGTAACATTAAACGCCTCAGTTCCAATGAGGACTATATAACATTGAGGTGAGGCTATGTAACATTAAACGCCTCAGTTCCAATGAGGACTATATAACATTGAGGTGAGGCTATGTAACATTAAACGCCTCAGTTCCAATGAGGACTATATAACATTGAGGTGAGGCTATGTAACATTAAACGCCTCAGTTCCAATGAGGACTATATAACATTGAGGTGAGGCTATGTAACATTAAACGCCTCAGTTCCAATGAGGACTATATAACATTGAGGTGAGGCTATGTAACATTAAACGCCTCAGTTCCAATGAGGACTATATAACATTGAGGTGAGGCTATGTAACATTAAACGCCTCAGTTCCAATGAGGACTATATAACATTGAGGTGAGGCTATGTAACATTAAACGCCTCAGTTCCAATGAGGACTATATAACATTGAGGTGAGGCTATGTAACATTAAACGCCTCAGTTCCAATGAGGACTATATAACATTGAGGTGAGGCTATGTAACATTAAACGCCTCAGTTCCAATGAGGACTATATAACATTGAGGTGAGGCTATGTAACATTAAACGCCTCAGTTCCAATGAGGACTATATAACATTGAGGTGAGGCTATGTAACATTAAACGCCTCAGTTCCAATGAGGACTATATAACATTGAGGTGAGGCTATGTAACATTAAACGCCTCAGTTCCAATGAGAACTATATAACATTGAGGTGAGGCTATGTAACATTAAATGCCTCAGTTCCAATGAGGACTATATAACATTGAGGTTTACATGGTGATGATGTGAGGTAGAATGAAATAAAAGTGACAAAGTTTGAGTGACCTTGATTATTATGTTAATCTGAATGACTTTGACCTGAATCTCAGTATGAGTTTAGATGATAATCATATCACACTGGTCTTGCTAGCTGATCATGACACCATTTAATGTTCCTGTCCTGAAAGGTATAATAGTGTCTGTGTTGTTTGTCAGATTGACAGAATTTCCAGATCTGTTGTAATTGTCGGATGGTACCATATGCTGTACTGGTCCTCGCCAACAAATCTTGCTCTCTGTGTATTGGATTATACAGTCAATATTTCAGTATTATAACAGACTCAGGGACTCCCTGATTGTCTGGGATAAAAGATTAAGACAATCATCAGTTGTCACTTAATTGAAACTGTCAACTAATTTTACCGAATTAATGCTTTTTATTCCATTGTGCGTCGATCGGCGGTTGGCGTCGTCCATCGTCATCCGTCAGCTTTTCCTTCGAACGTCTTCTTCTGAAGAATGGACAAGCCTTGAGTCATGATATTTTGGTGAAAGCTTTGTTGGTAAGAGCTTAACGAAGTTTGAGAACGAAAATGACCTTGACCTGCTTTCAAGGTCACAGGGGTCAAAAGTGTCAAATACTCAAAAACAAATTCTCCTGAAGAACTGAAGGGTATAAAATCTTTAATATGTGGCTGGTAGCTTCCTTGGTATGAGCCCAACAAAGTTTGAGAACGAAAATGACCTTGACCTACTATCAAGGTCACAGGGGTCAAAAGTGTCAAATACTTAAAACAACTTCTTCTGAGGAACTAAAAGGTATTGAATCTTTAATATTTGGCTGGTTACTTTTTTGGATAGAGCCAAACAAAGTTGAGAATGACCTTGACCTACTTTCCAGGTCACAGGGGTCAAATATGTCAAAGACTTCTAAAAAAGAACTGAAAGGTACAGAATCTTCATATATATTTGGCTGGTGGCTTCTGGGATGGAGTCTGACAAAGTTTGAGAATGAAATGACCTTGACCTTCTTTCAAGGTCACAGGGGTCAAATGTGTCAGATACTTAAAACGACTTCTGAAGAACTGAAAAGGAATAGAATCTTAATATTTGTCTGGTGTCTTTTAGGGATTGATCTTGCAAATGAAAATGACCTTGAATCACTTTCAATGCTCACTTCAGACATTGTTAGTGCTCACTTCAGACATTGTTAGTGCTCACTTCAGACATTGTTAGTGCTCACTTCAGACATTGTTAGTGTTCACTTCAGACATTGTTAGGGGTCACTTCAGACATTGTTAGGGGTCACTTCAAACATTGATAGGGGTCACTTCAGACATTGTTAGGGGTCACTTCAGGCATTGTTAGTGTTCACCTCAGACATTGTTAGGGGTCACTTCAGACATTGTTAGGACTCTCTTCAGACATTGTTAGGGCTCACTTCAGACATTGTTAGTGTTCACCTCAGACATTGTTAGTGTTCACTTCAGACATTGTTAGTGCTCACTTCAGACATTGTTAGTGGTCACTTCAGACATTGTAAGGGGTCACTTCAGACATTGTTAGGGGTCACCTCAGACATTGTTAGTGCTCATTTCAGACATTGTTAGGGGTCACTTCAGACATTTTTACGGGTCACTTCAGACATTGTTAGGGGTCACCTCAGACATTGTTAGTGCTCATTTCAGACATTGTTAGGGGTCACTTCAGACATTGTTAGGGGTCACCTAAGACATAGTTAGTGCTCATTTCAGACATTGTTAGTGCTTACTTCAGACATTGTTAGGGCTCACT
>NW_018407495.1:231853-232022 GCF_002113885.1 Mizuhopecten yessoensis
TTAGTGCTCATTTCAAACATTGTTAGTGCTCACTTCAGACATTGTTAATGCTCACTTCAGACATTGTAAGGGGTCACTTCAGACATTGTTTGGGTTCACTTCAGACATTGTTAGTGCTCACTTTAGACATTGTTAGGGGTCACTTCAGACATTGGTAGGGCTCATTTCA
>NW_018407495.1:234730-248928 GCF_002113885.1 Mizuhopecten yessoensis
TTTTCAGACATTGTTAGTGTTCACCTCAGACATTGTTAGTGTTCACCTCAGACATTGTTAGTGTTCACTTCAGACATTGTTAGTGCTCAATTCAGACATTGTTAGTGCTTACTTCAGACATTGTTAGGGGTCACTTCAGACATTGTTAGTGCTCACTTCAGACATTGTTAGTGCTCACTTCAGACATTGTAAGGGCTCTCTTTAGAACAATTTTGGGCATGTTTAAATCAGCTTAATATTTGAAGCTCTCGATCCCCATCACCTTCCAACCTAACTCAGTTTTTACAAAGCTGAACTTTATTCCTTAACTAAAGTGTGACATGTTGTATTTTTTTTGTGAATGGTCGCCACCTTAAACTGACCATCATGATATCATTTCCTGTTGACAGTGACCAGAGCTTAGACAGGAGGGTCAAGCCATTAGATCTGGACAAGTCACATTCCACTGAACAGAGTCAAGTCTCGAGGACAGCGGTCAAGAAAACCTGGACACCAACATCTCCCGCCGGGAATGATCCACCAACCAACGGGTTCACTGGACCAGATAACAACAGTGATGTAAGTAAACCATTAGGCACCTGATAATCTGGACACCTCCAGTCAAGTCCTCGGGTCATAAGGCACCTGATTATCTGGACACCTCCAGTCAAGTCCTCGGGTCATAAGGCGCCTGATTATCTGGACACCCCCAGTCAAGTCCTCGGGTCATAAGGCCCCTGATGATCTGCACACCTCCAGTCAAGTCCGCGGGTCATAAGGCACCTGATTATCTGGACACCTCCAGTCAAGTCCTCGGGCCATCCGGTCTACTTAATTCCTGCATGTTTTCATATATTTATGATTATTTTTTATTATCCATGCTGTGTGCTGGGATTGTTTTTTGTTTGGTACAATTCTATTAATAGTGTCGTATGTCGGGGTACATATAGTCCTGCTGGCAGAACACAGAGTATTACAGTGTAGTGTGTGAATGGAGCTGGTGTAGTGTGTAAATGGAGCTGGTGTAGTGTGTGAATGGAGCTGGTGTAGTGTGTGAATGGAGCTGGTGTAGTGTGTGAATGGAGCTGGTGTAGTGTGTGAATGGAGCTGGTGTAGTGTGTGAATGGAGCTGGTGTAGTGTGTGAATGGAGCTGGTGTAGTGTGTGAATGGAGCTGGTGTAGTGTGTGAATGGAGCTGGTGTAGTGTGTGAATGGAGCTGGTGTAGTGTGTGAATGGAGCTGGTGTAGTGTGTGAATGGAGCTGGTGTAGTGTGTGAATGGAGCTGGTGTAGTGTGTGAATGGAGCTGGTGTAGTGTGTGAATGGAGCTGGTGTAGTGTGTGAATGGAGCTGGTGTAGTGTGTGAATGGAGCTGGTGTAGTGTGTGAATGGAGCTGGTGTAGTGTGTGAATGGAGCTGGTGTAGTGTGTGAATGGAGCTGGTGTAGTGTGTGAATGGAGCTGGTGTAGTGTGTGAATGGAGCTGGTGTAGTGTGTGAATGGAGCTGGTGTAGTGTGTGAATGGAGCTGGTGTAGTGTGTGAATGGAGCTGGTGTAGTGTGTGAATGGAGCTGGTGTAGTGTGTGAATGGAGCTGGTGTAGTGTGTGAATGGAGCTGGTGTAGTGTGTGAATGGAGCTGGTGTAGTGTGTGAATGGAGCTGGTGTAGTGTGTGAATGGAGCTGGTGTAGTGTGTGAATGGAGCTGGTGTAGTGTGTGAATGGAGCTGGTGTAGTGTGTGAATGGAGCTGGTGTAGTGTGTGAATGGAGCTGGTGTAGTGTGTGAATGGAGCTGGTGTAGTGTGTGAATGGAGCTGGTGTAGTGTGTGAATGGAGCTGGTGTAGTGTGTGAATGGAGCTGGTGTAGTGTGTGAATGGAGCTGGTGTAGTGTGTGAATGGAGCTGGTGTAGTGTGTGAATGGAGCTGGTGTAGTGTGTGAATGGAGCTGGTGTAGTGTGTGAATGGAGCTGGTGTAGTGTGTGAATGGAGCTGGTGTAGTGTGTGAATGGAGCTGGTGTAGTGTGTGAATGGAGCTGGTGTAGTGTGTGAATGGAGCTGGTGTAGTGTGTGAATGGAGCTGGTGTAGTGTGTGAATGGAGCTGGTGTAGTGTGTGAATGGAGCTGGTGTAGTGTGTGAATGGAGCTGGTGTAGTGTGTGAATGGAGCTGGTGTAGTGTGTGAATGGAGCTGGTGTAGTGTGTGAATGGAGCTGGTGTAGTGTGTGAATGGAGCTGGTGTAGTGTGTGAATGGAGCTGGTGTAGTGTGTGAATGGAGCTGGTGTAGTGTGTGAATGGAGCTGGTGTAGTGTGTGAATGGAGCTGGTGTAGTGTGTGAATGGAGCTGGTGTAGTGTGTGAATGGAGCTGGTGTAGTGTGTGAATGGAGCTGGTGTAGTGTGTGAATGGAGCTGGTGTAGTGTGTGAATGGAGCTGGTGTAGTGTGTGAATGGAGCTGGTGTAGTGTGTGAATGGAGCTGGTGTAGTGTGTGAATGGAGCTGGTGTAGTGTGTGAATGGAGCTGGTGTAGTGTGTGAATGGAGCTGGTGTAGTGTGTGAATGGAGCTGGTGTAGTGTGTGAATGGAGCTGGTGTAGTGTGTGAATGGAGCTGGTGTAGTGTGTGAATGGAGCTGGTGTAGTGTGTGAATGGAGCTGGTGTAGTGTGTGAATGGAGCTGGTGTAGTGTGTGAATGGAGCTGGTGTAGTGTGTGAATGGAGCTGGTGTAGTGTGTGAATGGAGCTGGTGTAGTGTGTGAATGGAGCTGGTGTAGTGTGTGAATGGAGCTGGTGTAGTGTGTGAATGGAGCTGGTGTAGTGTGTGAATGGAGCTGGTGTAGTGTGTGAATGGAGCTGGTGTAGTGTGTGAATGGAGCTGGTGTAGTGTGTGAATGGAGCTGGTGTAGTGTGTGAATGGAGCTGGTGTAGTGTGTGAATGGAGCTGGTGTAGTGTGTGAATGGAGCTGGTGTAGTGTGTGAATGGAGCTGGTGTAGTGTGTGAATGGAGCTGGTGTAGTGTGTGAATGGAGCTGGTGTAGTGTGTGAATGGAGCTGGTGTAGTGTGTGAATGGAGCTGGTGTAGTGTGTGAATGGAGCTGGTGTAGTGTGTGAATGGAGCTGGTGTAGTGTGTGAATGGAGCTGGTGTAGTGTGTGAATGGAGCTGGTGTAGTGTGTGAATGGAGCTGGTGTAGTGTGTGAATGGAGCTGGTGTAGTGTGTGAATGGAGCTGGTGTAGTGTGTGAATGGAGCTGGTGTAGTGTGTGAATGGAGCTGGTGTAGTGTGTGAATGGAGCTGGTGTAGTGTGTGAATGGAGCTGGTGTAGTGTGTGAATGGAGCTGGTGTAGTGTGTGAATGGAGCTGGTGTAGTGTGTGAATGGAGCTGGTGTAGTGTGTGAATGGAGCTGGTGTAGTGTGTGAATGGAGCTGGTGTAGTGTGTGAATGGAGCTGGTGTAGTGTGTGAATGGAGCTGGTGTAGTGTGTGAATGGAGCTGGTGTAGTGTGTGAATGGAGCTGGTGTAGTGTGTGAATGGAGCTGGTGTAGTGTGTGGATGGAGCTGGTGTAGTGTGTGAATGGAGCTGGTGTAGTGTGTGAATGGAGCTGGTGTAGTGTGTGAATGGAGCTGGTGTAGTGTGTGAATGGAGCTGGTGTAGTGTGTGAATGGAGCTGGTGTAGTGTGTGAATGGAGCTGGTGTAGTGTGTGAATGGAGCTGGTGTAGTGTGTGAATGGAGCTGGTGTAGTGTGTGAATGGAGCTGGTGTAGTGTGTGAATGGAGCTGGTGTAGTGTGTGAATGGAGCTGGTGTAGTGTGTGAATGGAGCTGGTGTAGTGTGTGAATGGAGCTGGTGTAGTGTGTGAATGGAGCTGGTGTAGTGTGTGAATGGAGCTGGTGTAGTGTGTGAATGGAGCTGGTGTAGTGTGTGAATGGAGCTGGTGTAGTGTGTGAATGGAGCTGGTGTAGTGTGTGAATGGAGCTGGTGTAGTGTGTGAATGGAGCTGGTGTAGTGTGTGAATGGAGCTGGTGTAGTGTGTGAATGGAGCTGGTGTAGTGTGTGAATGGAGCTGGTGTAGTGTGTGAATGGAGCTGGTGTAGTGTGTGAATGGAGCTGGTGTAGTGTGTGAATGGAGCTGGTGTAGTGTGTGAATGGAGCTGGTGTAGTGTGTGAATGGAGCTGGTGTAGTGTGTGAATGGAGCTGGTGTAGTGTGTGAATGGAGCTGGTGTAGTGTGTGGATGGAGCTGGTGTAGTGTGTGAATGGAGCTGGTGTAGTGTGTGGATGGAGCTGGTGTAGTGTGTGAATGGAGCTGGTGTAGTGTGTGGATGGAGCTGGTGTAGTGTGTGGATGGAGCTGGTGTAGTGTGTAAGTTGATGGGAGACAGTGGTTAATATTTTTTTGAAATGTGTTACTACTGACAGAACACGCCAAATCAGAGGAACATTGGAGTAAGCACTTTGAAGGAACTTTAGTCCTATCTGTATTTACCACTAATTTTTTTTTTTGTGGAATAAAGATGGTTCTCTGCGTTCAAATGTAACAATACCAGGCTGAGGGGTAAAGCCTTGCTAGTCTGACAATGTTACTACTGGTCTTTTAAAACCTGTGTCATTAGTCTTTCTAGATAACTAGGTTTGTCTCTATTTCATAAACAATAAAACTGGTCTATCTGGTTGAATTGGTTACATAAAAGCAGCCCTGTTGAATGTTGGAGATTGTCAATTTTCTCTCAAATGCATGATTTGTAAGATTTTTCCTTTTCTTTGATTGTCTTATCTGTTATTTTAGATGTCAACAAATTCATCAAAACAAGATTGGGGACCAAACATTAATTCCTCCTCAAATCACAGCAATCATAATTGTCCCCCTTTAATGAAACATTTGAACAATAAGCCCTCCCCCAGCACACAGTCTGTGGATCTGTTACTAGGATACAAGCCTCAACTGCCAGAGGACCAGCATCATGTAAGTCTGGGAATGTATCCGCATGGTGACTAACCCATCAAACTAATTATAATTCAACATATTAACCAATCAGATTAGAGCTATCCACTACTGTATACACTAGAACTGTCATCTTCTATAGAGACTTCACTTCAACTCAATTTCTGATTATAACTAATCTTTTGACTTTAGCTTTCAAAAATCTCTGCTTTTTGGTTAATTATGTAAACCCAATATGATAAATGCATTCAATGATAAATTTCATAAATGTGTTCAGATAAATGTGCTGACCCCATATTATGTGAGAACTGACTCAACATCACTGTTAAAATTTAATACAATATTATTGAAGGAGAGCTAGTTTGACTAGGAACCCTTAACTCATTGCTGCCATCATGTGTTAACCTCCTTAGTAGTGGAAATGATTTAGGGGGGACACTAACAAAATGCATACCATTCTTTGATTGGATTTTCAACATTCTTTTCCCATGAAATCGCAGTAATTTGTAGGTTTGACGCAATGTAATGAAAATTTACATGAATGGTTCCTTGTTTCTTTGTGCGTGAGTTATTTCACCCACACTCTACATGGTCAGTACTAAGGTGCATACATACATAAAGTGTTTGTCTGAAGACTGAACAACAGTAGCACAGACTCGCACACCATAAAAGCAAACAAGGCCTCTCAAAAATTGTTCAAAGACTATAGTCTCTCAGAGAAAAACATTTTGTCAAGATTGTGATCTTTGAATTGCCAAATTCTATATGTACATTTCACCTGCAAAATCCTCTTTAAGCACTACCATAAGACATTACGTTCATAGCACTATGAATGCAGTTAGATCAGCATCCTTTTGAAGCTTCTCCTCTCACCTCAAATAACATGGGACAACCCTTAGAAGCAAACACTTTGGTGACGTTAGTCCATTACAGGAATCTCCTTTGCTTTGAACAGAAACACTTCAATATTGACAGGGAATATCTGTATTTTGGTCAATAATATCTATAGGATTTTAATGTAAAGATAAGGACCGAATGGCATTTTAGCATTCATACCAGCTTGAAATTGAATATACAATCCCATTCAATCATTATGTTGACTTAAGGAAAAAGAAAGTATTACAATGCTAAATAAGGTCTTTTTGTGCTGTTTTATGATGATGTGATTAAACAGAATTTTAATCCAATACAGTACAAGGCACAGACTACACTGTAGTATGAACGAAGTAGACAGGTCTTTATTTTCCTGAGTAACGTTATTATTTCTTTACTCCACATGAGATATTTGACAAAATCAACCTCCTTTCTTAGATCCAGTTATCAAAATTTCTCAGATTTTTCTTAATGATATTAACTTCAAGATCTGAACATCCCCAAAATTAGTTTGCAATTCATCAAATATTTCATTTCTGTACTCCTAGCCAATTAAGAAATCAGCCTACTGATTTATTTGTAATGACAATCTCTCACCTGTTTGGTAGTGTATTATCTCCCATCATAATTAACCTGAGTTAGACATTACTCTCTACTGCAGTGTGGCAGATTTTAATTGTACATAGGATTACAGTCGCCTTCTAGCTTCAGTGGTAGAGCGTTGGACTAGGAACCTGGAGATCAGGGTTCGATCCCCGATGGAAGCACATCGCTCTCTTTCCTGTTACAAATGGTGACCGTGGCCCTCCCTGTGGTGACAGGGAGTAATAGAACCTGGGATGTAGTGGTGTTTCAAGACAAACATAAAAAGGGGGGAGTAGTGTGGCAGATTTTAATTGTACATATGATTATAGTCACCTTCTTGTTTCTACGGTAAACATGTTTTATGTAGAGATTGTCAGATCCTGTTTCTACAGTTGGTGAGGATGGTGATTTTTATATTCAGTTAAACTAAAATATATTTGGATATTAAAAATAAACTGGATGTGATCATTGTTTTATACCAGGATTTGATAGATAATTAAAGTCTGCACTGCATCTTAATAGTGTGATTCTTACAAGGTGCAATCTGTATTATCCAACACAAACACAACTGACACATCTGGTGAGATTACAAACTAAGGTTTTATATATAATGTTGCACATATTGTGATATGGTGAGCATATGGGTTGATTCTGAGGAAACTTGGGTGGGTTGATTCTGAGGAAACTTTGATGGGTTGATTCTGAGGAAACTTTGATGTGTATATATTGCCCCCCTGCAGTACTCTTGTTGTTATCAATACTACAGACAACCCTGTGTACCAGATATGTGTGTTGGATAAGACAGGTTTCACCCTGACCTTATCTCTGTGTTATCTTGTCTAGTTCATTTTAACTTTATTTTAACTTTACTTTATCCTTTTTTCCCCATTATGATACTGTCCTGTTTTCCGGTGAAACAAACAAACTTTCATCCAAAGGATTCCATGAAACATGCAGTTGATTTAATGCAGATTTTAATAATAAATATAACTTAACACAAAGGCATCCCACAAGAAACTGCATTTAATCTGATGCAGAGAAATGTCCTGTAATTTTGGACGGACACAGAAAAAAATTCACATGAGAGATAAATATACTGGAACCAATTTATTGCAATTTTAAATGTTTTTTTTCTGTTAGAGTTTCCATGATTGTACAGGATTTTGTCATCATCAGCAGCGGTATCATGATTTTGGTGGATGTTTGTTAGCACCTTCAAACAGTAACACTATTGTAGCACAATAAGTTTATCATTACTCTATGTAGTTGTTGTCTTTACTTTGTAGTTTTTGTATCAATGTGAAACAGAAAACTTCAGCTCCACTAAATATTTGTATTTTGAACAGATCTGATCTGAATTTACTGAGCCTATAGGAATTTGTATTGATACTGATTACCAGTCATTCTTCAGCAGTTTGAAATGTTCTCCTGTCTCCTGGAGAAATGGAGCCATTTTCCTGTTTTACATTGCTTCCCGACTTTTCTACATGTATATCATATGTTAGTCTTGCTTTGCCGTCCTTATTCTACATGTACTCAGTTCTTGCTTGTGTATATACCTGTCGCCATGGTGATCTTATTCTTGTAGAAAGTTCACATCAAGAAAGTATGGGCTTCCTCTCCGAGCCCTAACACTTTACCCACAATGCACCTGTGGCAGGAAGTGTCATTGAATGAATCTGAGGTAGGTTATAATGTACTAATTGATGTGAACAGTAAGTTTACGATTGTGTGGCGTTCATAGTTTCAGAAAGCGTGCCTTGAATGCTGGGTGACATTTCCTTGTGTGAGATCAGTTGGCATGCAGTACCATTTATTTGTTAGAAGATTGATTAGATTAGATGTATTTTGCTTCATTTTTAGCTCACCTGGCCCGAAGGGCCAAGTGAGCTTATGGCATGGGGCGGCGTCCGTCGTCAACTTTTTACTTTAAACAACTTCTTCTCCTTAACCAAAAGGCCTGCGGTGATGATATTTTGCCAGAAGCATGCTGGGATGAAGGGCTACCAAGTTTGTTCAAATATTTGACCTTGACTTATATTCAAGGTCACAGGGGTCAAATACATTAAAATCTTTAAGCAACTTCTTCTGAATAACCAATAGGCCTAGGGTGTTGATTTTTTGCCAGTAACATGCTGGGATGAAGATCCACCAAGTTTGTTCAAATAAATGAACTTCATTTATTTTCAAGGTCACAGGGGTCAATTATGTTTTTAACCTTTAAACAACTTCTCCTGCATAACCAAGAGGCACAGGGGGATGATAGTTGGCCAGTAACATGCTGAAGTGAACGGCTACCAAGTTGATTCAAATAAATGACCTTGACTTATATTCAAGGTCACAGGGGTCAATTATGTTTTTAACCTTTAAACAACTTCTCCTGAATAACCAAGAGGCACAGGGTGATGATAGTTGGCCAGTAACATGCTGAAGTGAAGGGCTACCAAGTTTATTCAAATAAATGACCTTGATTTATATTCAAGGTCATTGGGGTCAAACATGTTTAAAACCTTTAAGCAACTTCTTCTGAATAACCAAGAGGCCTAGGGTGATGATTTTTAGCCAGTTACATGCTGGGATGAAGGGCTACCAACTTTGTTCAAACGAATGACCTTGAATCATATTCAAGGTCACTGGGGTCAAATATGTTAAATCATTTAGACAACTTCTTCTGAATAACTAAGAGGCCTAGAGTGATGATATTTGGCCAGTAACATGCTTAGATGAAGGGCAACCAAGTTTGTTCAAATAAATGACCTTGACTTATATTCAAAGTCACAGGGGTCAAATATGTTTAAAACCTTTCAACAACTTCTTCTGAATAACCAATAGGCCTAGGGTGATGATATTTGGCCAGAAGCATGCTGAGATGGAGGGCTACCAAGTGTGTTCAAATAAATGACCTTGACCTATATTCAAGGTTACAGGGGTCAAATATGTTTAAAACCTTTCAACAACTTCTTCTGAATAACTAAGAGGCACATGGTGATGATATTTGGCCAGAAGCATGCTGGGATGAAGGGCTACCATGTTTGTTCAAATAAATGACCTTGACTTATATTCAAGGTCACAGGGGTCAAATATGTTTAAAACCTTTCAACAACTTCTTCTGAATAACCGATAGGCCTAGGGTNTTTCGACTCGTAGGTCAGACCACGGAATTAGATTGCTATCTAAGTCCGTGCTAGAATTGACCATTTTCAGCCAGTAATTAAACTTGCTTAATTATTCTGTTACCTCATGATTTCATCATGAAGAACAACTAAAAAGACGATTGGCAATTTGACACTCTAAAGTGTTCTTTTTTAGCTCACCTGGCCCGAAGGGCCAAGTGAGCTTATGGCATGGTGCGGCGTCCGTCGTCAACATTTTACTTTAAACAACTTCTTCTCAGTAACCATAAGGCCTAGGGTGATGATATTTGGCCAGAAGCATGCTGGGATGAAGGGCTACCAAGTTTGTTCAAATACATGACCTTGACTTATATTCTAGGTCACAGGGGTCAAATATGTTTAAAACATTTAAACAACTTCTTCTGAATAACCAATAGGCCTTGGGTGCATAAATTTGGCCAGTAACATGCTGGGATAAAGGGCTACCAAGTTTGTTCAAATAAATGACATTGATTTATATTCAAGGTCACAGGGGTCAAATATGTTTAAAACATTTAAACAACTTCTACTGAATAACCAAGAGGCCTAAGGTGGTGATATTTGGCCAGTAGCATGCTGGGATGAAGGGCTACCAAATTTGTTCAAATAAATGACCTTCATCCATTTTCAAGGTCACAGGGGTCAAATATGTTTAAAACCTTTAAACAACTTCTTCTGAATAACCAAAATGCCCGGGGTGATGCTATTTGGCCAGTAGCATGCTGGGATGAAGGGCTACCAAGTTTGTTCAAATGAATGACCTTGACCAACTTTCAAGGTCACAGGTGTTAAATGTCTTAAAATCTTCAAACAACCTCTTCTCAATAACCAAAAGGCCCAGGGTACTGATATTTGGCCTGTAGCAATCAGGGCTACCAAATTTGTTCAAATTAATGACCTTGTATTAATGTATTGTGTAGTTTATTATATCGCTCTATGTATTGTGTAGTTTGTTATATCGCTATATGTATTGTGTAGTTTATTATATCCCTCTATGTATTGTGTAGTTTATTTTATCGCTATATGTATTGTGTAGGTTATTATATCCCTCTATGTATTGTGTAGTTTATTTTATCGCTATATGTATTGTGTAGGTTATTATATCCCTCTATGTATTGTGTAGTTTATTATGTCGCTCTATGTATTGTGTAGTTTATTATATCGCTATATGTATTGTGTAGTTTATTATATCGCTCTATGTATTTTGTAGTTTATTATATCGCTCTATGTATTGTGTAGTTTATTATATCGCTATATGTATTGTGTAGTTTGAGTTTGTCAGATGAAACTTGATGAACTAAGTAACCTGTCTATATCAAACCCAGAACAATCAGAAAGCTGGTATAATTACTAGACATTCAGAGATGTGTATTGATCTCTGTGTAGTATCAGAATAGTATAGCATGACGTATACCTAGTGTAAGTACATTAGTGCCAGTACCGGGGATCTCCTTGGTTTGTAGAATTGTAAGATTGATTTGGAGTTCTGAGAAATGCAAGTTGGAAACACGAGTTGTTGGAATTGTAGAAGTTCCCCTTGATGTTGTTAGAATGAGTCAATGCCACTGTGAGGAGTTAACAGATCCTGATTGCTGCTTAATGTTGTGGTGTACATAGATACGTGGATGTAGTGGACCTGAAGCTTGCCTGAGATGGTGCAGCTTCTGTCTGTCAGGAAAATTTTGTTTAAACAGCTGATCTACAGAACCTAAAAGCCTTGACACATTATATATATTTCTTTGCTTGCTCAGGTGAAGGGCTTTGAAGTTTGTGCAAATAAATGACCTTGACCTTGAGGTAAAAGGGGTCAAATGTTTTTAAAATGAAAACAGCTTCAAAAGAACCATGGAGCTTAATTAACTTGTGTTATTTTTAAGACGTTTCTACAATAACTACAGATGAAACATGTAGCAGAGATAAAAGAAAGTTAACTTCTTTTAAAAAGGATGTCTTTCTAAAATTATTGTGATATATCAGCTTGCTGAGGTAAAGACTTGATAGCTTTGAATACATATTTATCTATATTTATGTAAATAAACAGCCAATGTAACTAACGTTTATGATGACTCGGATGTATGAAAAACATGTTTTGCTTTACACAAATGATGTATTAGAGTAATAGTATTTAGTATCATATATTTGGCATAAACAGGGATGATAAATGCAAATAGATTTAGATCTGGTCTTTTGGTTCATCAGTGGTGTGCCAATGAGACAATTATGTCTATCTAGTTTCAAAAGAAGACATGACCAGACAACATCAAATGGGCAAATGGGGAGCTCGGCAAATGTAACCAGTTGACACATTTCAGCCAACTATAGGTGGTCCGCCATCAGAACAACGTACAGTTGTCAAAAGACATCTAAATTTAAAGAACAAAGCGATGTCCTGCATATAGTGACAAACAACAAACTGTATATAGTTAAATAGAACAATAGTTAGATAGAACAATGATGTTATAGTAAATAGTTAAATAGAACAATAGTTAAATAGAGCAATAGTTAAATAGAACAATGATGTTATAGTAAATAGTTTAATAGAACAATAGTTAGATAGAACAATAATGTTATAGTAAATAGTTAAATAGAACAATAGTTAAATAGAGCAATAGTTAAATAGAACAATGATGTTATAGTAAATAGTTTAATAGAACAATAGTTAGATAGAACAATGATGTTATAGTAAATAGTTAAATAGAACAATAGTTAAATAGAGCAATGATGTTATAGTAAATAGTTAAATAGAACAATAGTTAAATAGAACAATGATGTAATTGTAAATAGTTAAATAGAACAATGATGTAATTGTAAATAGTTAAATAGAACAATAGTTAAATAGAACAATGATGTTATAGTAAATAGTTAAATAGAACAATAGTTAAATAGAACAATGATGTCATAGTAAATAGTTAAATAGAACAATGATGTTATAGTAAATAGTTAAATAGAACAATGGTGTTATAGTAAATAGTTAAATAGAACAATAGTTAGATAGAACAATGATGTTATAGTAAATAGTTAAATAGAACAATAGTTAAATAGACCAATGATGTCATAGTAAATAGTTAAATAGAACAATGATGTTATAGTAAATAGATAAATAGAACAATGATGTTATAGTAAATAGTTAAATAGAACAATGATGTTTTAGTAAATAGTTAAAATGTCTGTGAAAAGATGGTGTAAGTATTCGCAGGTGTTGTGGAATAGGTAGAAATGATGGAATGGCATGTAAGTATAAAGTTTCATTTAGTCTGGAATATTCTTAAGCCAAGGCCAGACTCAATATTTGGAAATATTTGCAAAAGTGTTTTTATTGAGAATATTTCTCCATGATTGCTCAAATATCTAAGTGAAAGATACAGGCCCTCTGGGCCTCTTGTTGTAAAAACTTTCGAATCCCACAATATGGTACTGTTGTATAATGTAGATTTGGTACTTGATAAAAAGGGTGAGTGAGTGTGTCAAGATTTTCCTACCTCTACAGTCTTTTTGTGTATATGTAGGGTGTTACCTCAGTGTGTGTCGGTAGTCGTCTTGTAAAATTGTCTTTGTAATTTCCAGAACTCTTTGGAACAACAGTAAATTATCAAAATTGAGCTTCAATTAAATTCCATAAAATGAATGTTGACGGTAATTATTATTTACGAGTGCTCACAGTACTGGACTTCTAATCAAAAGGAAGCGAAGTACCTAGGAAATGTTTGTATATTAGAAAGTGGTGAGTCATTCTGTCATAAAGTCCAGTACATCCGAATCTGTCGGGTATATCATTACAGGTAACAATTAACAGGTAAGATGTTCGGCAGATGGACGATTCCTTAGTGTTTCAAAAGCTTTGAAATAATTCATAAAATATAAGATGTATGTCAGAATAAATTAAGAATCCTGTCACATCTGTTTTTCAGTTAAGGAAAGCCTACTTCAGTCAGATGGAGGAAATCAAAAGTCTTAAAGAACAGATAACTCTAAAAGACAAGCGTATTCGGTTGCTTGAAGAGGAGATTGCAACTATGAAGAAACCTCGCTGTGGTCCGGGTGAAAGTGATTGCTGACACGATACCTCTGGATCTGATACACTGTCAGGTAGTAGTGTGATGAGAACACTACTGGCAAACTTGATTTTATATAACAATGGCCCATCATTGTGAATGGTGAGTCTTAGCCAGATATGTGATCACAATAGTAAACTTGGATTGTCTCCCCTTATTTCAAAGGCCTGATGCAAGGGTCCCCTTCATAATAATGATATGCAGCATTTATGTAGACCTATATTATGTAATCTACACAGTTATACAACAGGCTCTGTACAGTACACTTATAGTTATACTCCAGGCTCTGTACAGTACACCTATAGTTATAGTTATACTCCAGGATCTGTACAGTACACCTAGAGTTATACTCCAGGCTCTGTACAATACACCTAGAGTTATATTCCTGGCTCTGTACAGTACACCTATAGTTAAACTCCAGGCTCTAAACAGTACACCTATAGTTATAGTTATACTCCAGGCTCTGTTCAGTACACCTATAGTTATACTCCAGACTCTGTAAAGTACACCTAGAGTTATACTCCAGACTCTGTACAGTACACCTAGAGATATACTCCAGACTCTGTACAGTACACCTATAGTTATAGTTATACTCCAGGCTCTGTTCAGTACACCTATAGTTATA
>NW_018407495.1:249759-256703 GCF_002113885.1 Mizuhopecten yessoensis
AGTTATACTCCAGGCTCTGTACAGTACACCTAGAGTTATACTCCAGCCTCTGTACAGTACACCTATGCTTATACTCCAGGCTCTGTACAGTACATCTAGAGTTATACTCCAGGCTCCGACAGTACACCTAGAGTTATACTCCAGGCTCTGTACAGTACACTTAGAGTTATACTCCAGGCTCTGTACAGTACACATATAGTTATAATCCAGGCTCTGTACAGTACACCTATATTTATACTCCAGGCTCTGTACAGTACACCTAGAGTTATACTCCAGGCTCTGTACAGTACACCTATAGTTATACTCCAGGCTCTATACAGTATCTGTATAAGTTTGTATCACAGAATGTGCGCGAACATTTCATGCTAACATAGGGACACATAGTATTGACAAAATGATTTTAGAATACAATGAATTTCCTTTTCCCCAGCACCATTCCAAAACTAAAATATTATGTTTCTAAAAAGTCTAAAATGCAGATGTCAACAATTGAGATTTTATATCCTTCGTAAGTATGAAGAGGCCGACGTTTTGGTAGCAGGTTGTAACTATTCCAAGGCTGTTAGACTCTCCTAGGGCACAGTACAAGATGTGGAATCATCTTACCACAGTAATGGCCAGTAGTGGCTCACCACAGTACAAGATGTGGAGTCATCTTACCGCAGTAATGGCCAGTAGTGGCTCACCACAGCTTCTGTAAATTGCCTTGTAACTACTTCAACATTTTGTACTGTTGCTTTTTTATCCTATATATTGATAGATGATCAAGGCCTCTGATAACAATATTTAAATTCCAAGACACACTTCATAAAACAGCCATCACTTGATAGGATTTGTCAAGAAATCTTGTGCTTAGGAGTTAATTCCCTTTGTTTTCCTTTATTGATGTAGGGATTGTTTAAATATTCTCCCTTCATTTTATAAACTGCTCTAGAATTGGAGATGATTCTCAACTCTTGTTTTACTCGGGTGCAAGATATATTTCTTCTATTTGAAAATATCATGTGTTTAACTTTTAATAACATATCCATAATCCTCCACCTTTTATTTTAGTAATTGTCTCTCTTCTTGATTCAGTTGAATTGCATTTTATTACCTCCCTTTATGCAATATGTTTAGTTCGTTTTATGTCTACAGAATAAGAAGTAATTTATTAATTAAATGGATTTTTTTTAATTTGCTTGTTAAAATGTTTGTATATAAAATATGCTCTTTTAAGATGGAAATCCAGAATCCTTGTGCTGATAAAAGCTGTGTTCATAGCCTGGGAGATTAGAACAGTAAAACCAAGCCTGGGAGATTAGAACAGTAAAGCCAAGCCTGGGAGATTAGAACAGTAAAACCAAGCCTGGGAGATTAAATCAGTAAAAACAAGCATGGGAGATTAGAACAGTAAAACCAAGCATGGGAGATTAGAACAGTAAAACCAAGCCTGGGAGATTAGAACCAGAAGACCAAGCCTGGGAGATTAGAACAGTAAAACCAAGCCTGGGAGATTAGAACAATAAAACCAAGCCTGGGAGATTAGAACAGTAAAACCATATACAACACATTTGATTAGACCAACTGTTCTTTTCTGAAGTCCTTTCCTCTCTAATATCCATTCCTTCCTCAAATCCTCTACATCCTCCTTTCCCCCTCCCCTTGTATCATCTCCTCCCTCAAATCCTCTATATCCTCATTTCTCCCTCCCCTCATAACCTCTCCTCTCTCGTATCATCTCCTCCCTCATATCATCTCCTACCTCAAATCCTCTGCATCCTCATTTCCCCCTCCCCTCGTAAGCTCTTGTATCATCTCCTCCCTCATATCCTCTACATCCTCATTTCCCCCTCCCCTTGTAAGCTCTTGTATCATCTCCTCCCTCAAATCCTCTACATCCTCATTTCCCCCTCCCCTTGTCAGCTCTTGTATCATCTCCTACCTCAAATCCTCTGCATCCTCATTTCCCCCTCCCCTTGTAAGCTCTTGTATCATGTCCTCCCTCATATCCTCTACATCCTCATTTCCCCTCCCCTCCCCTTGTAAGCTCTTGTATCATCTCCTCCCTCAAATCCTCTACATCCTCATTTCCCCTTCCCCTCGTAAGCTCTCGTATCATCTCCTCCCTCAAATCCTCATTTCCCCCTCCCCTATTAAGCTCTCGTATCATCTCCTCCCTCAAATCCTCTACATCCTCTTTTCCTTCTCCCCTCGTAAGCTCTCTTATCATCTCCTCCCTCAAATCCTCTACATCCTCATTTCCCCCTCCCCTCGTAAGCTTTCCTTTAACGGTTGTTGTAATCACCTGGCAGTAGTAAGTCATCCCTGACATCAGGTCCTTAACACACATGTCCCACTCAATGCTTTCCTGTATAGCATCATTATCACACCAACATAATATAACATGAATGGGACATTTTTTCTGTCAATTTCTTAACTGCAAAGTGCAAGTAAAAATACACGCTAACATAAGAGTGAAATATATAATGATATTCCACAGAGCCACACTTAAATGAAAACTTCTACCGGTACTATATTTCATAAATCTCAGATGAATTTGATTTAAGATCCTATGTATTATACTGCCACTAGTGAAGATATTACACTTTTGTGATTTTGAAAATTATATATAAAGGGAACCAGGCTGGGGTGGGGGTTGATTTTTATCATACCGAGTTGTGATTTCCTGGTATCAATGTAAGTAATGTATGTTTAGCTATATTAGGTATTGTGTATGTGTGACACACTTATCAAATGACAAGTCAAATACACAGGTCGCCATTCTTAGAGAAACTATTGAAAAGTTTCTGTTTGTGAAATCCTCTGATCGTCAGTATTTCATTATTATATATTGCAAGATGCCTGTAATATTTGAGCTGTGTGTTTATAAAATTCTATAATAACTAGAAAATATCAATATAGTTGTCATGCCTTATATTCTGGTTGTTCAAGTTCAAAGCTTTTACAGAAAAAATGCAATAATCTGTTCATAATTTAAAAAAAACATTTTAAGCATGTTATAAATAATCGTGTAGATTTGTGTAAGTTTTATAGAATTATTTTGTGTATAAAAGTGTAATAGTGCTGTTTACATGTTTATACACTGTTATATGGTTGCTTGTGTGTGTGTGATTTTATAATTATGTGTAATATATTCTGTGGTATATTACACCTGTGTGCATTGTGTAAAATATAATACAATGTCTGACGTAGGACTTAGTAGTAGGTCGTCAGGAACATGTGTAGTATAGCAACAATCTCAAACATCATGCAGTTTTATATGTGTGTATTTTGTAAGTGCCAATGGAGTATGTGTATACATGTTGTGTACAAGTATGTACATGATGTAATCAAAGTCTACTTTCGTTCTCAAGCTTTTTATCGTGAACAACTTGTACTGTAACTTTGAAAACTCTTTTTGACCAAGAATGATTTACTGGAGAAAATATTTAATACACTTGATTTTTTGGGGACCAAAGAATATGTAGATACAAGTATGGCTGGACACGAGTCTAGTGAGACAGACAGATAACATTTGATCGACTTGATGGGGTCCTGATAAAGAATGAGGTTGACAGTGATAACATTTGATCGACTTGATGGGGTCCTGATAAATAGTGAGGTTGACAGTGATAACATTTGATCGACTTGATGGTGTCCTGATAAAGAGCGAGGTTGACAGTAAGGATTGCACATTGTTTGATTACAGATAAATACGGTTTATTTTAAATAAAGTTATAGATCTGATTACAAAATATATATATTTCAATATTTATTTTATTAATGTTTGTTCCTTAAATGCATGCAATTTATAGAGAATTTTAACCTGTTTTATTAAATTAACTTAAGGACTAACCTTTCTGTTTTACTTTTGATTTATTCTAATTTTATTGAGGCTTGAAATTGTTTAAAATTTTGTCAACATTTGTATAATGTTTTTAGACCGCTTTATTTTATGCATTGGGTGACACCAAAAACAGGTTGCTATGGTGATGTTCCCGACATGTTACTTACCTGTGTCCCAGCTGTTGTAACAGTCGTACACATACTGGGTGTCCTGTACAAGGATACCCCTAATTCAGTTTCCCCGAGTTTTGGAGATTATTTACAAAATATCAAACTGATCATACAATATGACATGGGAAGTACTTCCTTCCAGAAAAATCCACTCTTTACTCTTTCTATTGAATCTGAAAATATTTTCTAACCACAACTAAAAAATATTTTTGTCGAAAATGTCATTTGTATCACATGTGAATTTGTTGACATCATGTGTTGTTTCTAGAGCCATAGGTAAAGTATTATTACAGTTATGACTCATTAAGTGAAATAGCTCATCAACAAAAGTATCCCATCACCAAGTGTCCCGTTACTTTGTATCAGTTTTATATATTGATCACTATGTTCACTAGCAGTAGATCCGTTTGTTGGTGTAGAATTGAGCTAATATATCAATGGTGAAACATTTATCTTCAAAATGTATGCATGAGTTTTGGCTTTACTTACAAGTGTTTCTACTATTTTCCCTTAAATGCTGAAAGCCCTCTAACATCTAGGCTCATCTCCAAAGTAATTGATCAATTATGGTAAATTCCCTGTTAAGAATTCATTGTATTGTTGATTATATTTAATTAAATTGTTGCATGCACATGTAAGATCTTGCCTCTTTTGGAATTTCACAAAAATTGACTGGGTTGTAGTGTTGTGACGTATTCTGCCTAGTCGCTAACTTTTTGTGGTTGTAGGTTATGTTTATGAAAGGTTAGTGATCTGTAAGTGAGAGTATTTTCAGCTGTACCTATTCCACTTACATGAGCCATGGATGGTTAGTGATCTGTAAGTGAGAGTATTTTCAGCTGTACCTGTTCCACTTACATGTATGCTAGGTAAACCATTCCAGTTCTCGTCCTGTTGAGCTGAAGAGAAATTTGATCTGAGTCGGGAACAATTAAGATATTCAGACCTAAACAACCCATAATCTCTGTATAATAATACCCATTAAAAACATTCAATGAGATAAGCACCAACACAAGATTTTGTGATTATTATTGCCACTTTGTATTCCTGAACTTAACACTGTCAGCAGTAAGTATGTTAAGTTAATAAAAACTTCGATAATGAAATACAGGTCTTCGTTGGCTTATTTTTGGTCACCTGAGCACAAGTGACCTTTTGGTTTTGTGCGTCGTCCATTGTTTGTCATCCAATCACCGTTCACATTTTCTATATCTCTTTAAGAACCAGACGTACTGGAGTAATGGTATTTGATAAGATGGTCAGTTGGGATGGAGAGGTAATAAAACTTATTCAAATAAATTACATTAAAATCCATTCACAGGGGGAAAAAATGTTAAAAATCTTTGAGACAACTAATAAAGTTCTGAAAGGTCAAGGGTCATGCTAATTTAATTTACCAGTCGGTTGTTGGGACAGTGCTATCAAGGGTTGTTATTCAAGGTCACAGGGGTCAAACACGACAAAATATAAATTATTTCTTCTCCGTTCTAGAAGACCTAGGGTCCCAGTATCTGAACTGAAGGTAGCTTGGGCTATCAAAACTGTCTATATAATGACACTGATGTACATTCAGGGTCACAGGGCTCAAGTATTCTGAAAATCTTTAATAAATAGCTCAAGTTTTGGAAGGCTAAGGTCATGATATTAAACCAGCTGAGATTGAGGGCTGTCAAAGGTATTGAAATACATGGCATAGGTCGTCATTGGAAGTATTTTGGGAAAATATGTTTAAATCTTTATGAAATGACTCTTCTTTTGTTCCAGTAATCCTTGGTTTATAATATTTGACCATTGTGTACCTAATGGAAGAGATATATCAAATTTGTGTCGTAAGCTCTCTGGATCAGGAGCATCATGTGTGTGGTAAGCTCTCTGGATCAGGAGCATCATTTGTGTGCTAAGCTCTCCGGATCAGGAGCATCATGTGTGTGGTAAGCTCTCCGGATCAGGAGCATCATTTGTGTGCTAAGCTCTCCGGATCAGGAGCATCATGTGTGTGGTAAGCTCTCCTGATCAGGAGCATCATTTGTGTGGTAAGCTCTCCGGATCAGGAGCATCATGTGTGTGGTAAGCTCTCAGGATCAGGAGCATCATGTGTGTCGTAAGCTCTCCGGATCAGGAGCATCATGTGTGTTGTAAGCTCTCCGGATCAGGAGCATAATAACAGCTCATATTCTGATACATTTATCAGATTACATCTTGAAAGGGTAACCTACAAATTTAATTATAATTACAATATTACAACTCTTAAACACACACATGAAGATGAATGCAGACAAAGTATTTCTCTCGCACAATAACACCCAATCACCATCAGATGATTATGGACTAAAATTGTCTAATCATTGTTATTTGACAGTTGTTTTATACATTTGACTGATGTCCTAATAAGTGTGTCAATATAATACCTTTAGATAGCTTCACTCAATCAAGAAACCGGAAATATTTTGTGAATTTCAACAGTTTGAAAGTAACAAGTATAAACCTTTGATCATTTTCATTTGAACATTGATCTTGAAAGTACATTGATGTTGTTAAAAAAACAATGATAGTCCGTTATCCAAGCAAACTACAGGACAAATAACATGACAACCCTAGGACTTCTGGACTACAGGACAAATAACATGACAGCTCTAGGACTTCTGTACTACAGGACAAATAACATGACAGCTCTAGGACTTCTGTACTACAGGACAAATAACATGACAGCCCTAGGACTTCTGGACTACAGCACAAACAAGAGGCCCAAGGGCCTTAGCGGTCACCTGAGTTATATCATAGGTACTGGTAGCTTTATTTTATTGTTTAGATGTGATGTGGAAATCAGCATGTAAACTAAGTGAAATACAATACTTGTCATGTCATCAATGGATAAGAATTTGAAAATATTGGTAAATGTTCCCTTTGGGGCCCCGCCCTAGCCCCTGGGGATGGGGCAGGAATCC
>NW_018407495.1:258639-269785 GCF_002113885.1 Mizuhopecten yessoensis
TGAGTCTGGAGAAGAAGATTTTTGAAATATTGGATAATTTTCCCTTTGGGGCCCCGCCCTGGCCCCAAGGGTTGGGGTAGGAATCCCAATTTTACAATTTTGAAGCCTCATCTACCAAGGATGATTCTGACCAAGTTTGAAAAAAATCCATCCACTGGTTCTTGAGAAGAAGTTGAAAATGTAAAAGTTTACGCACAACGGACGACGGACGACGACGGACGAAAAGCGATTGGAATAGGTCACTTGAGCAAAGCTCAGGTGACCTAATAACATGACAACCCTAGGACTTCTGGACTACAGGACAAATAACATGACAGCCCTAGGACTTCTGTACTACAGGACAAATAACATGACAGCTCTAGGACTTCTGGACTACAGCACAAATAACATGACAGCCCTAGGACTTCTGGATCTGGAGAAGTTGTTTGCAGTAAAAGCAAAAAGTTGACTTCATATGCCATTTCGTGTCAGTTGAGCTAAGAAACATTTGTCATTTTCATTCTAAATAAATAGTTTCATAATCAAACAGAAAACTCAGACATCTCAACGTTGAATGCTTATTTTTAATTTTGAGTATTTAGACAAGATTCACTTTATTGCACATAAAGTTCACAGTACACAAATTAATGACAAAATGTTTGAATTAAGTTATGACTTCAAACCAGGTTGATAATTTAATACAATTACACAGTTCTTCTGAAAGTTTTATATTAATAGAAATGACACAATGTTTCTAGTTATCTCCCTTTGTTGTTCTGGCTGCACCAATTACATGACTACCTCTTTTGATGTAAAGATATTCCATTACTGGCAAATTATAAAAATAACACAAAATGTCAATGCTATCCTTAGTAGTATAAGAGAGTTGACTCCAGACTGAAGGTTTGAGACCAGAGGTCAAAGTTGATACACTTGAATCCAAGTAAGAGTTACCTTAAGTTGTCAATCTACAAGGATGTGACCATGTCAGGTGATGTTTAAGATATATTCAAGACACATAAGTATTTGTAAAAACACAATGATATAATAGTAAACAGGCAAAATGTACAATTTCTCAGACATCGTCCATTAGTACCATTTAGTATAATACATACAAAGTATACATTTTCACCAGTCCACAAAACACAAGGTATGACATGAACATGATTTTTCTGTGATGATGAGGATCCCATAATTGCTGGTGTATACATGTACTCACAACCTACTTAATAAATTAACTAATTACTGGACCTTGAAAAATGCTACCACACTTGTCCTACTCGAGTTCAACAGCCTTGAGAAATCATAGTATCACAATCCTGTTAGACCTACAGTAATGGACACCCACTGTGTAACCTATGGTACAGTGTATCACAATCCTGTTTGGCCTACAGTAATGGACACACCCACTGTGTAACCTATGGTACAGTGTATCACTATCCTGTTAGACCTACAGTAATGGACACACCCACTGTGTAACCTATGGTACAGTGTATCACTATCCTGTTAGGCCTACAGTAATGGACACACCCACTGTGTAACCTATGGTACAGTGTATCACTATCCTGTTAGACCTACAGTAATGGACACACCCACTGTGTAACCTATGGTACAGTGTATCACTATCCTGTTAGACCTACAGTAATGGACACACCCACTGTGTAACCTATGGTACAGTGTATCACTATCCTGTTAGACCTACAGTAATGGACACACCCACTGTGTAACCTATGGTACAGTGTATCACTATCCTGTTAGACCTACAGTAATGGACACACCCACTGTGTAACCTATGGTACAGTGTATCACTATCCTGTTAGACCTACAGTAATGGACACACCCACTGTGTAACCTATGGTACAGTGTATCACTATCCTGTTAGACCTACAGTAATGGACACACCCACTGTGTAACCTATGGTACAGTGTATCACTATCCTGTTAGACCTACAGTAATGGACACACCCACTGTGTAACCTATGGTACAGTGTATCACTATCCTGTTAGACCTACAGTAATGGACACACCCACTGTGTAACCTATGGTACAGTGTATCACTATCCTGTTAGACCTACAGTAATGGACACACCCACTGTGTAACCTATGGTACAGTGTATCACTATCCTGTTAGACCTACAGTAATGGACACACCCACTGTGTAACCTATGGTACAGTGTATCACTATCCTGTTAGACCTACAGTAATGGACACACCCACTGTGTAACCTATGGTACAGTGTATCACTATCCTGTTAGGCCTACAGTAATGGACACACCCACTGTGTAACCTATGGTACAGTGTATCACTATCCTGTTAGACCTACAGTAATGGACACACCCACTGTGTAACCTATGGTACAGTGTATCACTATCCTGTTAGACCTACAGTAATGGACACACCCACTGTGTAACCTATGGTACAGTGTATCACTATCCTGTTAGACCTACAGTAATGGACACACCCACTGTGTAACCTATGGTACAGTGTATCACTATCCTGTTAGACCTACAGTAATGGACACACCCACTGTGTAACCTATGGTACAGTGTATCACTATCCTGTTAGACCTACAGTAATGGACACACCCACTGTGTAACCTATGGTACAGTGTATCACTATCCTGTTAGACCTACAGTAATGGACACACCCACTGTGTAACCTATGGTACAGTGTATCACTATCCTGTTAGACCTACAGTAATGGACACACCCACTGTGTAACCTATGGTACAGTGTATCACTATCCTGTTAGACCTACAGTAATGGACACACCCACTGTGTAACCTATGGTACAGTGTATCACTATCCTGTTAGACCTACAGTAATGGACACACCCACTGTGTAACCTATGGTACAGTGTATCACTATCCTGTTAGACCTACAGTAATGGACACACCCACTGTGTAACCTATGGTACAGTGTATCACTATCCTGTTAGACCTACAGTAATGGACACACCCACTGTGTAACCTATGGTACAGTGTATCACTATCCTGTTAGACCTACAGTAATGGACACACCCACTGTGTAACCTATGGTACAGTGTATCACTATCCTGTTAGACCTACAGTAATGGACACACCCACTGTGTAACCTATGGTACAGTGTATCACTATCCTGTTAGACCTACAGTAATGGACACACCCACTGTGTAACCTATGGTACAGTGTATCACTATCCTGTTAGGCCTACAGTAATGGACACACCCACTGTGTAACCTATGGTACAGTGTATCACTATCCTGTTAGACCTACAGTAATGGACACACCCACTGTGTAACCTATGGTACAGTGTATCACTATCCTGTTAGACCTACAGTAATGGACACACCCACTGTGTAACCTATGGTACAGTGTATCACTATCCTGTTAGACCTACAGTAATGGACACACCCACTGTGTAACCTATGGTACAGTGTATCACTATCCTGTTAGACCTACAGTAATGGACACACCCACTGTGTAACCTATGGTACAGTGTATCACTATCCTGTTAGACCTACAGTAATGGACACACCCACTGTGTAACCTATGGTACAGTGTATCACTATCCTGTTAGACCTACAGTAATGGACACACCCACTGTGTAACCTATGGTACAGTGTATCACTATCCTGTTAGACCTACAGTAATGGACACACCCACTGTGTAACCTATGGTACAGTGTATCACTATCCTGTTAGACCTACAGTAATGGACACACCCACTGTGTAACCTATGGTACAGTGTATCACTATCCTGTTAGACCTACAGTAATGGACACACCCACTGTGTAACCTATGGTACAGTGTATCACTATCCTGTTAGACCTACAGTAATGGACACACCCACTGTGTAACCTATGGTACAGTGTATCACTATCCTGTTAGACCTACAGTAATGGACACACCCACTGTGTAACCTATGGTACAGTGTATCACTATCCTGTTAGGCCTACAGTAATGGACACACCCACTGTGTAACCTATGGTACAGTGTATCACTATCCTGTTAGACCTACAGTAATGGACACACCCACTGTGTAACCTATGGTACAGTGTATCACTATCCTGTTAGACCTACAGTAATGGACACACCCACTGTGTAACCTATGGTACAGTGTATCACTATCCTGTTAGACCTACAGTAATGGACACACCCACTGTGTAACCTATGGTACAGTGTATCACTATCCTGTTAGACCTACAGTAATGGACACACCCACTGTGTAACCTATGGTACAGTGTATCACTATCCTGTTAGACCTACAGTAATGGACACACCCACTGTGTAACCTATGGTACAGTGTATCACTATCCTGTTAGACCTACAGTAATGGACACACCCACTGTGTAACCTATGGTACAGTGTATCACTATCCTGTTAGACCTACAGTAATGGACACACCCACTGTGTAACCTATGGTACAGTGTATCACTATCCTGTTAGACCTACAGTAATGGACACACCCACTGTGTAACCTATGGTACAGTGTATCACTATCCTGTTAGACCTACAGTAATGGACACACCCACTGTGTAACCTATGGTACAGTGTATCACTATCCTGTTAGACCTACAGTAATGGACACACCCACTGTGTAACCTATGGTACAGTGTATCACTATCCTGTTAGACCTACAGTAATGGACACACCCACTGTGTAACCTATGGTACAGTGTATCACTATCCTGTTAGGCCTACAGTAATGGACACACCCACTGTGTAACCTATGGTACAGTGTATCACTATCCTGTTAGACCTACAGTAATGGACACACCCACTGTGTAACCTATGGTACAGTGTATCACTATCCTGTTAGACCTACAGTAATGGACACACCCACTGTGTAACCTATGGTACAGTGTATCACTATCCTGTTAGACCTACAGTAATGGACACACCCACTGTGTAACCTATGGTACAGTGTATCACTATCCTGTTAGACCTACAGTAATGGACACACCCACTGTGTAACCTATGGTACAGTGTATCACTATCCTGTTAGACCTACAGTAATGGACACACCCACTGTGTAACCTATGGTACAGTGTATCACTATCCTGTTAGACCTACAGTAATGGACACACCCACTGTGTAACCTATGGTACAGTGTATCACTATCCTGTTAGACCTACAGTAATGGACACACCCACTGTGTAACCTATGGTACAGTGTATCACTATCCTGTTAGACCTACAGTAATGGACACACCCACTGTGTAACCTATGGTACAGTGTATCACTATCCTGTTAGACCTACAGTAATGGACACACCCACTGTGTAACCTATGGTACAGTGTATCACTATCCTGTTAGACCTACAGTAATGGACACACCCACTGTGTAACCTATGGTACAGTGTATCACTATCCTGTTAGACCTACAGTAATGGACACACCCACTGTGTAACCTATGGTACAGTGTATCACTATCCTGTTAGACCTACAGTAATGGACACACCCACTGTGTAACCTATGGTACAGTGTATCACTATCCTGTTAGACCTACAGTAATGGACACACCCACTGTGTAACCTATGGTACAGTGTATCACTATCCTGTTAGACCTACAGTAATGGACACACCCACTGTGTAACCTATGGTACAGTGTATCACTATCCTGTTAGACCTACAGTAATGGACACACCCACTGTGTAACCTATGGTACAGTGTATCACTATCCTGTTAGACCTACAGTAATGGACACACCCACTGTGTAACCTATGGTACAGTGTATCACTATCCTGTTAGACCTACAGTAATGGACACACCCACTGTGTAACCTATGGTACAGTGTATCACTATCCTGTTAGACCTACAGTAATGGACACACCCACTGTGTAACCTATGGTACAGTGTATCACTATCCTGTTAGACCTACAGTAATGGACACACCCACTGTGTAACCTATGGTACAGTGTATCACTATCCTGTTAGACCTACAGTAATGGACACACCCACTGTGTAACCTATGGTACAGTGTATCACTATCCTGTTAGACCTACAGTAATGGACACACCCACTGTGTAACCTATGGTACAGTGTATCACTATCCTGTTAGACCTACAGTAATGGACACACCCACTGTGTAACCTATGGTACAGTGTATCACTATCCTGTTAGACCTACAGTAATGGACACACCCACTGTGTAACCTATGGTACAGTGTATCACTATCCTGTTAGACCTACAGTAATGGACACACCCACTGTGTAACCTATGGTACAGTGTATCACTATCCTGTTAGACCTACAGTAATGGACACACCCACTGTGTAACCTATGGTACAGTGTATCACTATCCTGTTAGGCCTACAGTAATGGACACACCCACTGTGTAACCTATGGTACAGTGTATCACTATCCTGTTAGACCTACAGTAATGGACACACCCACTGTGTAACCCATGGTACAGTGTATCACTTTCCTGTTAGACCTACAGTAATGGACACCCACTGTGTAACCTATGGTACAGTGTATCACTATCCTATTAGACCTACAGTAATGGAAACACCCACTGTGTAACCTATGGTACAGTGTATCACTATACTGTTAGGCCTACAGTAATGGACACCCCCACTGTGTAACCTATGGTACAGTATATCACTATCCTGTTAGACCTACAGTAATAGACACCCACTGTGTAACCTATGGTACAGTATATCACTATCCTGTTAGACCTACAGTAATAGACACCCACTGTGTAACCTATGGTACAGCGTATCACTATACTGTTAGGCCTACAGTAATGGACACCCCCACTGTGTAACCTATGGTACAGTGTATCCCTATACTGTTAGGCCTACAGTAATGGACACACCCACTGTGTAACCCATGGCACAGTGTATCACTTTCCTGTTAGACCTACAGTAATGGACACCCTCTGTGTAACCTATGGTACAGTGTATCACTATCCTGTTAGACCTACAGTAATGGACACCCACTTATATGATAACCTGTATATAACACTGTCACTCATGTGATAACCTGTATATAACACTGTCACTCATATGATAACCTGTATATAACACTGTCACTCATGTGATAACCTGTATATAACACTGTCACTCATGTGATAACCTGTATATAACACTGTCACTTATATGATAACCTGTATATAACACTGTCACTGATGTGATAACCTGTATATAACACTGTCACTCATGTGATAAGCTGTATATAACACTGTCACTCGTGTGATAAGCTGTATATAACACAGTCACTCGTGTGATAACCTGTAAATTACACTTGTCACTCATAAGACTCTTATAACACAATTTCACTCAAGAGATAAAGTCTGTGTTACACTTGGGATAACAGTCATTGTGTGACACAAACTATTGAAAGTCCCTTGCTTTGTTTTTAACCTCCGGTGACCTCTGCTTAGCTGACCTGATGACTAGATATTCTGGGGTCGTATAACTGAATAGTACACTATTCACATCATTTTCACAAGAGTTGCCTCCCTTGTCATCTCTTTGATGTGGAGGTTTTAGGAGGGTCAATCATCAGGAAGCTTTCCTCCACTGTCTTTTTACAGTACTTGTAGAAGAGTTTTGCTGCTTTGGTTAGTGTTTCCTCCAAATTGATCTTCAAACTGGTGAAAAATAATAATGGTAATTTTTTGTCCAAATTCAAATTATCATATAAACTGTCCAATATATTTTACACCAAAATTCTGCAGGAATGTAATTTCCTAAATATTTATGGTAACTGGAATAATTAACATAGAATGTCTCATGCTATTATGAAGTTGGTTAAACCTGTAAATCACTTTTATTATATTTACTTGTCTGTCACTTAAACTCCCCAGCTCTGATTCTACCACTCAGCAATTCTACCAAACAGACAGGCATCCTGCTGCTGGAAGCCTGTATATCCAAACCTGCTCATCAGTTTGGGATGGGAAATTATTTAATGAAAATAACGATTTAAAATAGATGACAACTGCAGCACCATTGCCCAAGTCCACCATGGAACTTGGTACTGGTCAAGCTAGTGACAGTCGCTGCGGCAGCGTATCCCCCTGCTATCGATTCATCATGGATTTGTTTCGAGAAGGTGTATGTATAAATGTATACATGTATAAACCTGTATAATCTGTTCAAAAAACATTCTATGCAGAAGTGTTACATGTACCCATTGTCTGCATATGAAATGCAGATTTTGAACTTTGTAGTTTATAAGTTGAAAAACCTCTGTACGTGTAAAATTCAATTTGACCACTAGTAACCATGACTCTTGATAGACCACAGAAAAGATCAATAAGAATCTTTGCATCTACCAGCACACCAAGTTAGACTTTATATGATTTATATCTGATTGTCTTAATCATCAGACAGATAAGCCTAACATTGTATGGTCATTTGGTTTTAACTCATCATACAGACAAGCCTTACATTGTATGGTCATTTGGTCTTACTCATCATACAGACAAGTCTAACATTGTATGGTCATTTGGTCTTAACTCATCATACAGATAAGCCTAACATTGTATGGTCATTTGGTCTTAACTCATTATACAGACAAGCCCAACATTGTATGGTCATTTGGTCATACTTATCATACAGACAAGCCTAACATTGTATGGTCATTTGGTTTTAACTCATCATACAGACAAGCCTAACATTGTATGCTCATTTGGTCTTATTCATCATACAGATAAGCCAAACATTGTATGGTCATTTGGTCTTAACTCATTATACAGACAAGCCCAACATTGTATGGTCATCTGGTCATACTTATCATACAGACAAGCCTAACATTGTATGGTCATTTTGTCTTAACTCATCATACAGACAAGCCTAACATTTTATGGTCATTTGGTTTTAACTCATAATACAGACAAGCCTAACATTGAATGGTCATTTGGTCTTAACTCATCATACAGATAAGCCTAACATTGTATGGTCATTTGGTCTTACTCATCATACAGACAAGCCTAACATTTTATGGTCATTTGGTCTTACTTATCATACAGACAAGCCTAACATTGTATGGTCATTTGATCTTACTCCTCATACAGACAAGCCTAACATTGTATGGTCATTTGGTCTTAACTCATCATACAGACAAGCCCAACATTGTATGGTCATTTGTTTTTACTCATCATACAGACAAGCCTAACATTGTATGGTCATTTGGTCTTATTCATCATACAGACAAGCCAAACATTGTATGGTCATTTGGTCTTAACTCATCATACAGACAAGCCTAACAAAGCAAATTTATATTTTTTAGCAACGGTGACCTTGACCTCTGGTAGACCATGCTTCAAATCGGTAGCCAGGTTCTTCATATCCACTAATGCAACCCACACACCAAGTTTGAGCTTTGCGTGATCCTTTGTTCTAAGTTATCATCTAGATCAGCGGAACCAAAATAAATTCTAGCAAAGCAGAATTGTATAAGTGACAATGGTGACCTAGACGTTACCACGCCCAAAATCAATAGGCTTCCCCCCTCCTCTAGGTCAGCCCACACAAGTTAGAGCTTTTGATGGTCATTCATTCTACAGTTATCATCTGGAAAAGTATTTCAGACAGACGGACACCCTGCATGACAGCTAATTTGTTTTCCTATTATTTTGCGCAAAACCCAAAATTCTAAAACTCTCGACAACAAATATATCCCACTACATCCCTCCTTCACTGTACAAGGATTTTCGAGTGTAACAGAGGGTTAGAAGATCCCCTGATACCTGTTGATGGTGCCAAACACCATGGCGGAGTCTATACACTTCAGCAGCTCTGTCCTACAGTCCATCAGAAGGGCAAGACACATAAATAGCTCAAAGGTGTAGTCCATCCTGACAGCAAGATGCTCCGACCGTGTCCCTCCTCCTGGAAATATGTACGCTAAAACAATTGTAGGACATTATTAGGGAAGGTACCATTCTCTACACACATACACTAAAATGTCATTCACAGGATAGGAAACTAACAAAAATACCTTTTATTTAAAGTCACTGTATTCCCTTAAGGTACAAGAGAATGCAGTGTTTGTTTCTATCTTATGGTTCACTGTATAAGGCAAACAGTCCAACACAAATTTCCACCAACTTATTGAAAAACCTACAATCAATAATAATGAGTATTTCATTTTAGTTCTGCTGGAGGTTACCCACCAAAATTTTCAAATTCTTTCATGACTTCCTTGCGCCGGGCATTTTCAGCCTCCATAGAGAAGAGCTCCAGATGGTGACTGCTTAGAATTTCAAAACAGCGGAGGGAGTCGGCAAAGCTAAACTCTCTCTTAAACCCAAGTAACAGCCATCTGTAACATATATCAAATCTTAACTAGTAATGGATCCTGAGGTCACTGTGGTTGTGTTTGTTACCATTGAAAATCAGTTTTTGACAGAACAGGAGGTGATGGATATTGTTTTACCTTTGAGAAACATGGAGTTGGAGATGATATTTTTACCTGTGACAGGAACATGAGGTGATAGATATTTTGTTTTACCTGTGACAGAACATGAGGTCACCAAGGTCGTGTTTGTTGAGGTGGTCTAACAGTTCAGTGTCCATCTCTCGTAGTAACATCACCACCAGGTCTACAGCAGATAAAGGTCAAAGGTTAAACAAGCACCAGGCAAGACAACCTTATCATTGTACAGCTTACAATGTAATTAATAATTATGATTATAGGCAATAAATAAGTGACACATATGCCAACAAGCCTACACAGGTATCACTGGTATGACCTCATCGACCAAGGAAGGGAGGTAACTCACCTATCTTTTTCATCATGCCTTCCTCTGTGAATTCCTCTTGTATGTGGTCTAGGTAGTTGCGGAAGCACCAGTAGGCCTCCACCTGTAGGGAGACGTATGTTTTAAGATATGCAACACCTATATAACAGTTCTATAAGGCTCTTTTATATCTACCAAGGTGAATGAGGTGGAAACAGTTTCATCACTAGTGGCCTAAATTAGGGGGGAAAAGGGAGGAATTCTCTCTCTCCCCTAACCATCACATATAAAAATATCACATATTCCAACTCCTCAACATTATCACCATAATGACTGTTATTAGTGCACAGACAGATATAGTTCCACGATACATGTACTATACACACAGACAGATATAGCTCCACGATACATGTACTATACACACAGACAGATATAGGATACATGTACTAAACATGCAGACAGATATAGTTCCACGATACATGTACTACACACAGACAGAT
>NW_018407495.1:272620-273917 GCF_002113885.1 Mizuhopecten yessoensis
AATACATGTACTACACACAGACAGATATAGTTCGACGATACATGTACTATACACACAGACAGATATAGTTCCACGATACATGTACTGTACACACAGACAGATATAGTTCCACGATACATGTACTATGTTACTGTGACAAATTGCTATGTGATTATTCAAAGAAAGTTAACTGTTGTAAGCATGGTTATTTTGCATTACTTAAATAAGCAACAGGAAGGTGCTTTACGACACACACACATACATCAATACATCAGGAGGATTTTATATAGGCTTAAGTCCCTACTAGTCTACTTATAATTACCTCAGAGTCAAACACAACCAGGAAGCGTGCCAGTATGTCATTCATTCCCTGGGCGTAGCCAATGACAGGATGGAAGGCAGAGAAGGTGACAAGGATGTCTCGCAGCACGGTTAGGTGTGGGTTCCTCGCTCCCCTGTATTCAGAATTATATGATGTTCACGTCTGTGAAATCATTTTTTTTTATATGTATGATCAACAGAAAATGTATATGTCATCACCTTTCTGACTGATTTTCAACCCCCTTTTTAGGTCACCTGAGCTTTGCTCAAGTGACCTATTCCAATCACTTTCCGTCCGTCGTCGTGCGTCGGGCGTAAACTTTTTACACTATCAACTTCTTCTCAAGAACCAGTGGATGGAATTTTTTCAAACTTGGCAAGAATCATCCTTGGTAGATGAGGCTACCAAATTGTAAAATTGGGATTCCTACCCCAACCCTGGGGCCCAAAAGGGAAAATTGACCAATATTTCAAAAATCTTCTTCTCCAGACTCAGAGGTATTACAGTCATTTTCTCTGTATGGATCGAAAGATCATCAGGGGCTTTATTTAAATTGTAAATTTCAGGACCCCCGAGCTATCCGTTCTCCCTTGGGAAGGGGGTAAAGTTTACTATAGTTTATATAGGGAAACAACACTTTTGGGTATATTTTGACAATTTTCTGTTGGAAATTATTTTTACTCGGTGAGAATTATCCTTGGAGGAAGATGGTTTTAAATTGTAAAATTGGAATTCCTACCCCAACCCTAGGGGCCAGGGCGGGGCCCAAAAGGGAAAATTAGCCAATATTTCAAAAATCTTCTTTTCAGACTCAGAGGTATTACAGTCATTTTCTCTGCATGGATGGAAAGATAATCAGGGGCTTTATTTAAATTGTAAATTTCATGACCCCCGAGCTATCCATTCTCCCTTGGGAAGGGGGTAAAGTTTACTATAGTTTATATAGGGAAACAACACTTTTGGGTATATTTTGACAATTTTCTGTTGGAAATCATT
>NW_018407495.1:273935-302457 GCF_002113885.1 Mizuhopecten yessoensis
ATCCGTTCTCCCTTGGGGAGGGGGTAAAGTTTACTATAGTTTATATAGGGAAACAACACTTTTGGGTATATTTTGACAATTTTCTGTTGGAAATTATTTTTACTCGGTCAGATCATCTTTGGTGGATGACGGTATCACATTGTAAACTTGGAATTCCTGCCCCATCCCCAGGGGTTAGAGCGGGGCCCCAAAGGGAACATTTACAAATATTTTAAAATTCTTATCCTTTGATGACATGACAAGTATTGTATTTCACTTAGTTTAAATGCTGCTTCCCACATCACATCTAAACAATAAAATAAAGCTACCAGTACCTATGATACAACTCAGGTGACCGCTAAGGCCCTTGGGCCTCTTGTCTATTCTAGTTTTTTCTAAAGTTATGAAAAAAATTATCAATTTGGTTGATATATAGGAAATTCAGATCTGTGAGCTCAATTTCTTTAAAATTATCCCATACAGTCCTCTTTACAATTGTTACACTGTACATTGCTCCCCTCCCCCCAACCCACACACACACACTATTACTGGCCCCTTACCTGAAGTACTCTTTACAATTGTTACACTGTACATTGCTCCCCTCCCCCCAACCTACCCACACACACACACTATTACTGGCCCCTTACCTGAAGTACTCTTTACAATTGTTGCACTGTACATTGCTCCCCTCCCCCCAACCCACCCACACACACTATTACTGGCCCCTAACCTGAAGTACTCTTGATCACGGTCGGTGCGTGGGACATCCTTGTCTATCACTCGTATATGCGTCCATAAGTCCTTTACATCCACCTTCTGCCTGTTCACAAACACCTGTAATTAACAGACCATTGTTACATAGATCAACAATAAAAACTTACATGTCAATGTCAAATGACAATACCCTATATAGGAGCTATAATTTCATCTCAACTGTTCATCAGTTGGGTAACCGAACTACTCGGTAGTGAAGTTGACATAAAACCAATCAATCAATCAATCAAACTCAACTGCATGATATACGTTTGGTGTATAAGTGTCAGCTGAAATCAAGGAAGAACCCTAATGGATTTAAAATTTACCTATTTAAAACATGTATGAATTCAAAGTCTGCAATGTTGTTCAAAGAAAATAATAGTTAAGTCCTCAGTAACAGAAGGTCATGGCTGCCAAGTTTAGTTTAAAATTGAGATGAAATGTTTTCACAATTAGAAAACACATAGGCACTTTAAACTTTTATATCCTTTCAATGTATGTCCCCAGACCAGGAAAGCTGAGCATACTACTTATAACTACAATATGTAAGTACAGGTACCTGAGACTGTATTTTTACAAAGTCTATTTTCTGTTGCATTTCAGGTGTGGACACATCAATATTTGCAAAGTTCTTTGACAGAATGCTGAAGTCAGGCTGGTCTACGGACATGCGTGCTGCGTCCTCATTTCTAGAGAGCAGTTCCAGTGGTGACATGATGCCGTGAGGGGGAGTGGTGGGACTCTGTAGCTGATTGGTGGGGTCCTCCACCTGATAGCGTCCTATCAGTCCCTGCTCCAGGGGCGTGGCTATATAAGTGACACTAGCATTAGTTACCTTCATGATCAACCGCTAGAATGATTGGGAATATATGTGTTCACTTGTAAAACTCCAAGTTCAATGTCATTCTACGGCATTAATCCGTGTCCAGTTTGATCAATATGAAAATCAAAACATATATCATAAACAAAACCATAAATGACATTTTATGATAATATACACTATTTCTCTCTTTCCCCTGTGTGTAAGATAGAGTTGTCCAGGGTAAGAAAGGGGTTACAACATTTCTATCTTACACCCCATTTTACGTGACGTGACATCACACTAAACGTACAAAGGCTCAACAATGATGTGACGTCACCAATTTAGAAAACTCTGTTGCTGCAATTCATGAAAGACGACGTGATGAAATTAAAAACGTTTTGATATATTTGCCGTACTTATGTTGAAAAACCCTCGCGTGGAATTTGCTTATCCTACACCACTGGGCATGAAAGAGCCGAGCCTTACAATATTGTATGTATGGTAAATTTTAATTCTGGAAAAGGAATGTAGCACAATCATCTGATTAGTTCGAAACTTTGAAGATTCAATTTTTGTTTGAAATTTTAAGACTGCTATACATTTATAAATTTAGTTATGTATATTTTACAAGTTGATAGATTTAAAAAAAAAATCAAAAAAATCTGAAATTCTTTTATCAACACATCAAATACACAACATGTACTCTCTTACAAACATTCAGCAATGGCAGTATAGTTGCAGTACATACCCCCAGGCTTAGAGTCCAGAACAAGCATTGTTTTCCATCTAGACTTTTGCTCATGGTATTTCATGATGTAATCCAAAAGAATCT
Source organism: Mizuhopecten yessoensis (assembly GCF_002113885.1). Classification (NCBI taxonomy): domain Eukaryota; kingdom Metazoa; phylum Mollusca; class Bivalvia; order Pectinida; family Pectinidae; genus Mizuhopecten; species Mizuhopecten yessoensis. The sequence goes on from NW_018407495.1 coordinate 276,305, forward strand.
CTTCCCTTTCCCTGAAATGTTTGATATCAGAGAAAGAGGTATCTATAGTTACTGTATTATCATCAGAATAAAACATCTGAAATGTTTGATATCAGAGAAAGAGGTATCTATAGTTACCGTATTATCATAAGAATAAAACATCTGAAATGTTTGATAGAGAAAGAGGTTTCTATAGTTACCGTATTATCATCAGAATAAAACATCTGAAACAAGAGATCCCAGCTTCCATTTTAAACAACATGAGTAACGATATAACAGAAGCCATCACTCATTTGTATGTCAGTCTATTGGACCTTTGGATGATTAAAGTGACATGTGTGCCTGTATCAAAACGGGCAGCAATATCACTCTGATTAATGAGAACAAGAGGCCCAATGGGCCTGAATCACTCACCTGGTATTAATCTCACACTTGTAATCTTAAAAGTGGACTGATATATAGCTACAGGCAAAATATCAGTGTTCGATTCATAAGAACCTATTAAAAAATTTAAACCTATGACGCCTGTGACCTTGAAAGTCAAACAAGGACATTAAGTTGAAAAAAGTTATAGCCTTCCATCCCAGCATGCTTCTTGCCAAATATCATTACCCTGGACCTTTTGGTTATTCAGAACAAGTCATTTAAAGATTTAAACATATTTGATCCCTGTGACCCTGAATATGAGTGAAGGTCACTAATTTGAACACACTTTGTTGCCCTTTATCCCAGCATGCTACTGGCCAAATATCATCATCCTATAGGCCTTTTGGTTATTGAGAAGAAGTTGTTTAAAGGTTTTAAACATATTTGATCCCTGTGACCTTGAATATGAGTCAAGGTCATTCATTTGAACAAACTTGGTAGCCCTTCATCGCAGCATGCTACTGGCCAAATATCATCACCCTAGGCACTTTAGTTAGTTGGTTATTCAGAAGAAGTTGTTTGAAGTTTTTAACATATTTGACCCCTGTGACCTTGAATATATGTGAAGGTCATTTATTCGAACAAACTTGGTAGCCCTTCAACCAAGTTTGCTTCTGGCCAAATATCATCACCCTAGGCCTTTTGGTTATTAAGAAGAAGTTTTTTAAACTAAAATATTGACGCCAGATGACGGACGGCTGGACGGCCGGACGACACGCCACGGCATTTAGGCTCACTTGCCCTTCGGGCAGGCGAGCTAAAAACACAACTATATTTGAATATATATTCTCGCCAAAACGTATATATATTGTTGTGTAATGACATATATGCTACTTTTACAAAATAGTCACATTCTATACTAACTAAGAGATTTAATTTTACCTGGCAGTGGAAGTACAGGGATAGAGTCCGAACAGAAACTGCCACACCTTCCTCCTAATGGACAGGTCAACTCCACCTACGAAGTAAACGTGATGTCAGTGGTAAACACAAGATAATTATACAACAGGGCCACACAGTAAACAGTGGGTGTGATATACAGGGCCACACAGTAAACGGTGGGTGTGATATACAGGGCCACACAGTAAATGGTGGGTGTGATATACAGGGCCACACAGTAAACGGTGAACGAGATATACAGGGCCACACAGTAAACTGTGGGTGTGATCTACAGGGCCACACAGTAAACTGTGGGTGTGATCTACAGGGCCAAACAGTAAATGGGGGGTGTGATATACAGGGCCACACAGTAAACGGTGGGGGTGATATACAGGGCCACACAGTAAACGGTGAACGAGATATACAGGGCCACACAGTAAACTGTGGGTGTGATATACAGGGCCACACAGTAAATGGTGGGTGTGATATACAGGGCCATACAGTAAATGGTGGGTGTGATCTACAGGGCCACACAGTAAACTGTGGGTGTGATATACAGGGCCACACAGTAAATGGTGGGTGTGATCTATAGGGCCAAACAGTAAACTGTGTGTGTGATCTACAGGGCCAAACAGTAAACTGTGGGTGTGATCTACAGGGCCACACAGTAAACGGTGAGTGAGATATACAGGGCCACATAGTAAACTGTGGGTGTGATATACAGGGCCACACAGTAAACTGTGGGTGTGATATACAGGGCCAAACAGTAAACGGTGAGTGAGATATACAGGGCCATACAGTAAACTGTGGGTGTGATCTACAGGGCCAAACAGTAAACGGTGAGTGAGATATACAGGGCCACACAGTAAACTGTGGGTGTGATATACAGGGCCACACAGTAAATTGTGGGTGTGATCTACAGGGCCACACAGTAAACGGTGAGCGAGATATACAGGAACACACAGCACACGGTGGGTGTGATATGCATGGCCACCAGTAAACTGTGGGTGGGATATACATGGCCACATAGTAAATGGTGGGTGCGATATACAGGGCCACACCGTAAATGGTGGGTGTAATATACAGGGCCACATAGTAAATGGTGGGTGCGATATACATGGCCACACAGTAAACGGTGGGTGCGATATACATGGCCACACAGTAAATGGTGGGTTAGATATTCAGGGCCACACAGTAAATGGTGGGTGCGATATACAGGGCCACACCGTAAATGGTGGGTGTAATATATAGGGCCACATAGTAAATGGTGGGTGTGATATACATGGCCACACAGTAAATGGTGGGTGAGATATACAGGGCCACACAGTAAACGGTGGAGTCGATATACATGACCACACAGTAAATGGTGGGTGTGATATACAGGGCCACACAGTAAACGGTGGGTTTGATATACAGGGCTACACATTAAATGGTGGGTGTGCATGTGATATACAGGGCCACACAGTAAACGGTGGGTTTGATATACACGGCCACATAGTAAATGGTCGGTGTGATATACATGGCCACACAGTAAATTGTGGGTGTGATATACAGGGCCACACAGTAAATGGTGGGTGAGATATACAGGGCCACACAGTAAATGGTGGGTGCGATATACATGAACAGACAGTAAATGGTTGGTTTGATATACAGGGCCCCATAGTAAACCGTGGGTGTGATTGCATGGCCACACAGTAAATGGTGGGTGAGATATACAGGGCCACACAGTAAATGGTGGAGGCAATATACATGAACACACAGTAAATGGTGGGTGTGATATACATGAACACACAGTAAATGGTGGGTGTGATATACAGGGCCACACAGTAAACGGTGGAGGCGATATACATGACCACACAGTAAATGGTGGGTGTGATATACATGGCCATACAGAAAACTGTGGGTGAGATATACAGGGCCACACAGTAAATGGTGGAGGCGATATACATGGCCACACAGTAAATTGTGGGTGAGATATACAGGGCCACACAGTAAACGGTGGGTTTGATATACAGGGCCATGGGTGTAATATACAGGGCCACATAGTAAATGGTGGGTGTGATATACATGGCCATACAGAAAACTGTGGGTGAGATATACAGGGTCACCCAGTAAATGGTGGAGGCGATATACATGGCCACACAGTAAACGGTGGGTTTGATATACAGGCCCACATAGTAAATGGTCGGTGTGATATACATGGCCAAACAGTAAACGGTGGGTGCGATATACATGGCCACACAGGTGTGATATACATGGCCACACAGTAACTGGTGGGTGAGATATACATGGCCACACAGTAAATTGTGGGCGTGATATACAGGGCCACACAGTAAAGGGTGGGTGCGATATACAGGGCCAAACAGTAAATGGTGAAGGCGATATACATGGCAACACAGTAAATTGTGGGTGTGATATACAGGGCCACACCGTAAATGGTGGGTGTAATATACAGGGCCACACAGTAAACGGTGGAGGCGATATACATGACCACACAGTAAATGGTGGGTGTGATATCCAGGGCCACACAGTAAACGGTGGGTGTGCATGTGATATACAGGTGTAATATACAGGGCCACATAGTAAATGGTCGGTGTGATATACATGGCCCCACAGTAAACGGTGGGTGCGCTATACATGGCCACACAGTAAATGGTCGGTGTGATATACAGGGCCACACAGTTAATGGTGCGTGCGATATACATGGCCACACAGTAGGGCCACACAGTAAATGGTGGGTGCGATATACAGGGACACACAGTAAATGGTGGGTGAGATATACATGGCCACACAGTAAAGGGTGGGTGCGATATACAGGGCCAAACAGTAAATGGTGAAGGCGATATACATGGCAACACAGTAAATTGTGGGTGTGATATGCAGGGCCAAACAGTAAACGGTGTGTTTGATATACAGGGCCACACAGTACACAGTAAATTGTGGGTGAGATATACAGGGCCACACTGTTAATGGTGGGTGCGATATACATGGCCCCACAGTAAATGGTGGGAGTGATATACAGGGCCACACAGTAAACGTGTGATATACAGGGCCATACAGTAAATGGTGGGTGTGATCTACAGGGCCACACAGTAAACTGTGGGTGTGATATACAGGGCCAAACAGTAAACGGTGAGTGAGATATACAGGGCCACACAGTAAACGTGTGATATACAGGGCCATACAGTAAATTGTGGGTGTGATCTACAGGGCCACACAGTAAACTGTGGGTGTGATATACAGGGCCAAACAGTAAACGGTGAGTGAGATATACAGGGCCACACAGTAAATTGGGTGAGATATACAGGGCCACACAGGAAATGGTCGGTGTGATATACATGGCCACACAGTAAATGGTCGGTGTGATTGGGTGTGATATACAGGGCCACACAGAAAATGGTGGGTGTGATATACAGGGCTAAACAGTAAATGGTGAAGGCGATATACATGGCAACACAGTAAATTGTGGGTGTGATATACAGGGCCCCACAGTAAATGGTGAGTGTGCATGTGATATACAGGGCCACACAGTAAATTGGGTGAGATATACAGGGCCACACAGTAAAGGGTGGGTGCGATATACAGGGCCAAACAGTAAATGGTGAAGGCGATATACATGGCAACACAGTAAATTGTGGGTGTGATATGCAGGGCCAAACAGTAAACGGTGTGTTTGATATACAGGGCCACACAGTACACAGTAAATTGTGGGTGAGATATACAGGGCCACACAGCTAATGGTGGGTGCGATATACATGGCCACACAGGTGTGATATACATGGCCACACAGTAACTGGTGGGTGAGATATACATGGCCACACAGTAAATTATGGGCGTGATATACAGGGCCACACAGTAAATTGTGGAGGCGATATACATGAACACACAGTAAATGGTGGGTGTGATATACAGGGCTGATCTACGGGGCCAAACGGTAAACGGTGAGTGAGATATACAGGGCCACATAGTAAACTGTGGGTGTGATATACAGGGCCACACAGTAAACGGTGGGTTTGATATACAGGGCCACACAGTAAATGGTGCATAAGTATATGACACAGTCACAAACTAAATGGCATCAGTTTATTGATCAGAGAAAAGTGTAATAAACATATCTCAAAGCCCAAAATCATTGGTAATAAAACATGGAAGTCGTGAATATCTTATTACCCATGAAAACTGCTTTACGCAGGGAGTGTTCGTCTACGATACGTCCATCCTCGTCAAACATTTGCTCAAACTTCTCCTTTGTAACAGGATTTCCACGTGACGACTCCCCATCATTCAACCACCCATACTCTGAATTACGTGACTTAAAATGGTCTGGTCCTTGACCTTTCTTTTCAGCAGCGTCATCCTCTGGATAATTGATGAATTCAAAAGATTCATCCACACTTCCTGGCCTGTCACAAGTAAACATTATTTTGACCATTAAAAATGTTCATACTCACAAAGGCTTTTGTTAACTGAAAGTTAATAATATAAAGCTAAATATTAAGTGAAGATATTTGTCATTATGACCTATGACTCATACAGCTGTCATGACTTTATCATTAATTTCCTAACTTTCTCGTTACATAACCATGTCTGAACAATGTAAGTCACTGAGTTAAACTGAAATCTTACAAGGTAGCTGCTATATCTACACTGAGTTTACTGTCGGTAAACTGAAATCTCACAAGGTAGCTATATCTATATATATCTCTCGTTGACTCACTTTATATGAAAGTGCATCTTGCGCAACAATAGCTAGGTCCTCTACATCAGCGTTCCTTGTCCGCGATGCTCTCAGCTTAATTGCTGCCTTCGGCTGTCTTTAGCCGAGGGGACTATTGGTTTTATATAATAGCTATATTTTCAATTATAGTATATCAATTATATCTTCTTGTAATATGATGTATATGTACATGTAACTGTTCTGTTTCACTGTGTCTTGAAAAAAGAGCGGATCGTACTGAAAATTTGACAACCTAAACTTGTCCACACTGTTGGAATAACTTCTTTGCCCCATATATTTATACTGAGTTTACTGTCGGTAATCTGAAATCTCACAAGGTAGCTATATGTATACACTGAGTTTACTGTCTGTAATCTGAAATCTCACATTAGGTAGCTATATATCTAAAATAAGTTTACTGTCGGTAAGCTGAAATCTCACAAGGTAGCTTTATCTATAAACACTGAGTTTACTGTCGGTAAAAATGATGATGTTAAACAAAAAGGTAAAGAAATTGAAAAATTGGTTATGCCAGTTGACTTTATAACCATGGCCAGTGACTGTAAGGAGTTCTATAATTACAGCATCTGTTCAGAGTTACAATTAATCTATGTATTAAATTGTAAGCCTGTTGTATTTTCTCTCTACTGTTATGCATAAATACTTTTTTTGATTCATTGACATTACACATTATAAGTTGGGGTTTGTCCTCAAGGAAAACATTATATATATAACCATATTAATTAAGGAAACAAGCAGAATTAAGTCACCGTGTGGCTTTAGGGGTCATCCCAGGCAAAGGCCTAAATTAATCGAATCCAATCCAGTTTTTAACACCCTGACTGATTACTAGTTCTACAGCATAAATAATTTATAAATAACACATGTGATAATATGTCCAATCTACAAAATGTGATATACGTATATTATCTGCCTTTTACCTGCATAAATATTATTAACAAATAATCATGTTTCCGTATTATATTGGCAATATTAATATTTATTTACATACAACAACAACAGCCATACTATTTGTTGTTATCCAGAACTCATTGGCTATTAATTTAAGGGACCTCTACCAAATTACCAATCACAAGAGGGAGCGTCAGACTAATCATATGAGGCAGAATCAGATGGTCATGGGAAACTGATAGTTTTGTTTCCCAGTCATGTAATAATTTTAAATCAATCAGACATACTGTAACATAAATAAGATAGATGTATTAAATAGAGATATATATTATACCTTTCATTATTGTCTGCCATTTCAGTTTCAGGATTTTTTCCGAAAAAACTGCATAGAAATAAAGCAAATCAACAATGTTGTTTTCTCATCAGCTTTAAATTTTCTATGTAGTCATAATGTTCTTGCCGCATTCAGTAACACCATTATCCTTTATTGTCTGAATATAAGTATAGTACGTTCATCCGCACGGCCATCACGGTCTACCCTCGCACAGCTCTTTACGGTTATCAGTTGGTTATTAGCTACTGTATCAATTCAATGACTGCTCAGACATTGCCCTGAGCAATGAAAACAGACGTCGTTCATTCCACACAAGACTGAATTATATAAAGCAGTCATTCCTTTAACTCGAAAAACATATCAACATCAGGTTAGGTGGTATGTTGCTGTTCACTGTCACTGTCTAAACCAACATCACACATTCAACATCAGTTGTCAGCAGACGAATATACGACATCTTCGATGTCCTACTGTTACCGGAAGTGATCTAATCCATTGATTTGTTTATGTTTATTTGCGTATTAACTAGAAAATCGGTTGGATTAATTTGATGATCTCTTGTGTGATTACAACATAATTGTTGAAACACTTTGTAGACCTCTTTTAATTAACATGTTGGAATTACACGATGAACAATGATCAGGCACAGGAAATGAAAGAGGTAAAGGTGGCCTATGTTTACATGGGAAATCAATATTTCAGCCATTTTTAAACGAAACAAATCGTAATAATATGTCTAATTTTACACCAAACAATTTAAAACACCTTTAGTGATTCAGTAATAAATAAATCTTAATCTTGCATTTCTACCTAGTTGATTATTTTTATATTGTTCGATACGAATTGAAATAACATTGAAAATAATATGTCTCGCATACTATATTAGTTTGCATTTTTAGTTAATTTTACAAGGAAAAGGAAGAAGCGTACCGTTACTCAGGATGAAAGTGCGATATATTTGTTGTGTCTGGTTTACGATTTTAGGTAAGGATTGACTTGACAGTTGTATCTTCATGCTCTATCGGTTTTTCCCTTTGTGATATTGGTTATAATAATCAGTCTGTTTTAGTTAATGTATGATATATGCATAATGTTGACTGTCACCTGGTCACAGCTGAACGACCAAACATCACATGACTTCAATATGTGCACATCTATAGGCTAAAAATTGCAGTTTGACAATATGTTGGTGTGTGAAAGTTCACAGTCCCCTAGATATGATTTTTTTCCCATTCTGATGTAGCACTATCAATTCAGTGAATTAACATTTACCTACATGCACACCTCATATGTAATCTTACAAATGTACCTTCAACTGTAACATTTTTTTTACTGATCCGTGATATACTGTCACTAGCTAGTAGCCAAGTGAAATAAATACATAAATTTACTTTAGACATTTAATATGTGCAGAAAAGGGCGTTGTTCTTTCAACATGAACTATTAATCTATCTTATGTGTTATACTCCACAGAGACCAATTAATATAAATGGCTTTAATGATCAAATATATTAAAAAATGTACAAAAAGATTAAACCAGTCCACAAACAATAAGTTGCAAAGTCATTAACTTATCAGAATATTTAACATTTAAAATTGCAATATATATGTGTAACAGCTAAAAAGAAATACACAGCCAAACCGTCCTTCAAACCTGGGGCCCTCGTAACTCCGCTACATTCCTCCCTCCTTTTTTTAAGTCCATGCTCTTTAAGACACGACTATTTACAACCCAGGTTCGGGCATCGATCCCCTTGCCAAGCATTCACATGGCAGTACTTGAAACATGGATTGGCAAGCTTTTAATGCCAGCTTAATTTGTAATTGGAGAAAAATGCACAGATAGATCAGATTTCAAACCCATGGCCACTGACATCAATTCAATATTCCAGACACTTGAATCTGTCTCTTGCAGTAATTAAGATCTGGTATGTATGTCGGGTAACAGGGGAAAGAGAAATGTACAAGCAGATCAGGTTTCAAACTTGGGACACTCCAAACTCTAGACGGGGCCCTTGGCAACCGACATTCCTTCTTCCTTTTTCTAAGTCTTCATCTCATAAGACATCCTATTAAATACCCCACACTCCAGACAAACCTGGACACTTTCCAGTTCAGCTACATATGCATGGCCAGACTGGGATTTGTAGTTTAAACTGTTGTTAATATATCTCTATGATATTATAGCACAGGCACTGAATAAAAAGGAAATTATGAAATGTTATTTTTTTTCCGATATAGATGACAGAGTTCATACTGGATACTGTTCTAGTCATTGCAATGTCACACATTTATAAACATTTTACTGGTTGTGCTACATGGATCTTTCTACAATGTGCATATCAATTGGTATTTCACATGTCATCATATTCCATGATTTCTAGTTTTCAAATGTTATCTTTATGAAATATCAAGCCCTTTGTCAATATATGTGGCAAACAATTTCCCATATCCTTTATATATATGTTCTTCGTGATATTTTTTGCCTTGTTTTACAGCCCAATACAGACACTCGTAACAAAAAAGTGCTGAATTTTCCCAAAATGAAGAAAAAATAGAAATATCTTACAAATTACAATGAAAAATAATATTATAATTTCCCAATTCATGAAGTAACTGGCTGTTGTAAAACTTAGGTAGAAATGAAAAACTGCTGATTGTTTGAATATTTATGGGAAGAATACAAAAACGGAAAGGGGTTTGTCCTCTGTTTCTATATGAGTGTTTTTCCTCTGTTTCGATATGAGTGTTTGTCCTCTGTTTCGGTATGAGTGTTTGTCCTCTGTTTCGATATGAGTGTTTGTCCTCTGTTTCGATATGAGTGTATCGTCTGTGTTTATTACTTTGGTATGGGTGTATCGGTTGTTTTTATTACTCTGGTATGAGTGTATCGTCTGGGTTTATTACTCTGGTATGAGTGTATTGTCTGTGTTTATTACTTTGGTGTGAGTATATCGTCTGTGTTTATTACTCTGGTATGAATGTATCGTCTGTGTTTATTACTCTGGTATGGGTGTATCATCTGTGTTTATTACTCTGGTATGAGTGTACTGTCTGTGTTTATTACTTTGGTATGAGTATATCGTCTGTGTTTATTACTCTGGTATGAGTGTATCGTCTGTGTTTATTACTCTGGTATGAGTGTATTGTCTGTGTTTATTACTTTGGTATGAGTATATCGTCTGTGTTTATTACTCTGGTATGGGTGTATCGTCTGTGTTTATTACTATGGTATGAGTATATCGTCTGTGTTTATTACTCTGGTATGAGTGGGTCGTCGGTGTTTATTACTCTGGTATGAGTGTATCGTCTGGGTTTATTACTCTGGTATGAGTGTATCGTCTGTGTTTATTAGTTTGGTATGAGTGTATCGTTTGTGTTTATTACTCTGGGATGAGTGTATCGTCTGTGTTTATTACTTTGGTATGATCATGAGTGTATCGTCTGGGTTTATTACTCTGGTATGAGTGTATCGTCTGTGTTTATTAGTTTGGTATGAGTGTATCGTTTGTGTTTATTACTCTGGGATGAGTGTATCGTCTGTGTTTATTACTTTGGTATGATCATTAGTGTATCGTCTGTGTTTATTACTCTGGTATGAGCGTATCGTCTGTGTTTATTACTCTGGTATGAGTGGATCGTCTGTGTTTATTACTCTGGTATGAGTGTACTGTCTGTGTTTATTACTTTGGTATGAGTATATCGTCTGTGTTTATTACTCTGGTATGAGTGTACTGTCTGTGTTTATTACTTTGGTATGAGTATATCGTCTGTGTTTATTACTCTGGTATGAGTGTATCTTCTGTGTTTAGTACTCTGATATGGGTGTATCGTCTGTGTTTATAACTTTGTAATGAGTGTATCGTCTGTGTTTAGTACTCTGGTATTAGTGTATCGTTTGTGTTTATTACTCTGGTATTAGTGTATCGTCTGTGTTTATTACTCTGGAATGAGAGTATCGTCTGTGTTTATTACTCTGGTATGAGTGGATCGTCTGTGTTTATTACTCTGGTATGAGTGTACTGTCTGTGTTTATTACTTTGGTATGAGTATATCGTCTGTGTTTATTACTCTGGTATGAGTGTATTGTCTGTGTTTATTGCTTTGGTATGAGTATATCGTCTGTGTTTATTACTCTGGTATGGGGGTATCGTCTGTGTTTATTACTCTGGTATGAGTGGGTCGTCGGTGTTTATTACTCTGGTATGAGTGTATCGTCTGGGTTTATTACTCTGGTATGAGTGTATCGTCTGTGTTTATTAGTTTGGTATGAGTGTATCGTTTGTGTTTATTACTCTGGTATGAGTGTATCGTCTGTTTTTTTTACTTTGGTATGAGTGTATCGTCTGTGTTTATTACTCTGTTATGAGTGTATCGTTTGTGTTTATTACTTTGGTATGAGTGTATCGTCTGTGTTTATTATTCTGGTATGAGTGTATCGTCTGTGTTTATTACTCGGGTATGAGTGTATCGTCTGTGTTTATTACTCTGGGATGGGTGTATCGTCTGTGTTTATTACTCTGGTACGAGTGTATCGTCTGTGTTTATTACTCTGGTATGAGTGGATCGTCTGTGTTTATTACTCTGGTATGAGTGTACTGTCTGTGTTTATTACTTTGGTATGAGTATATCGTCTGTGTTTATTACTCTGGTATGGGGGTATCGTCTGTGTTTATTACTCTGGTATGAGTGTATAGTCTGTGTTTATTACTCTGGTATGAGTGTATCGACTGTGTTTATTACTCTGGTATGAGTGTATCGTCTGTTTTTTTTACTTTGGTATGAGTGTATCGTCTGTGTTTATTACTTTGGTATGAGTGTATTGTCTGTGTTTATTACTCTGGTATGAGTGTATCGTTTGTGTTTATTACTCTGGTATGAGTGGATCGTCTGTGTTTATTACTCTGGTATGAGTGTATCGTCTGTGTTTATTACTTTGGTATGATCATGAGTGTATCGTCTGTGTTTATTACTCTGGTATGAGTGTATCGTCTGTGTTTATTACTCTGGTATGAGTGTATCGTCTGTGTTTATTACTTTGGTATGAGTGTATCATCTGTGTTTATCTATGGACGGACAGGATGTCTGGTATATGGTGTGTCCGGACAGCGTTCACCCACAGATTCTCCCCACGAGTGTGAGACATGGACACAGCTAACCAATGGGATTAACCAGTACCACCGTGGACAAGGTAACATAGCCTGCAAGGACCATAGCCGTGACAAGTGTGAACAGCTCGACTGTGGGGGCAGCTACATCCTAGAGGTAAGTCATACAACAAATTCTAAGGAAACAGCTCGACTGTGGGGGCAGCTACATCCTAGACGTAAGTCATACAACACATTCCAAGGGAACAGCTTGACTGTGGGGGCAGCTACATCCTAGAAGTAAGTCATACAACACATTCCAAGGGAACAGCTCGACTGTGGGGGCAGCTACATCCTAGAGGTAAGTCATACAACACATTCCAAGGGAACAGCTAGACTGTGGGGGCAGCTACATCCTAGACGTTAGTCATACAACACATTCCAAGGGAACAGCTCGACTGTTGGGGCAGCTACATCCTAGAGGTAAGTCATACAACACATTCCAAGGGAACAGCTCGACTGTGGGGGCAGCTACATCCTAGAGGTAAGTCATACAACACATTCCAAGGGAACAGCTCGACTGTTGGGGCAGCTACATCCTAGAGGTAAGTCATACAACACATTCCAAGGGAACAGCTCATACAATTTCTGCTTTTTAGCTATTACTGAAGTTTATGAATATTTAACATGAAAGAGTTGGTTTTTGCAAGAAAGAATACATATTTTTTTTATACAACTACAAGAACAAGTTTTTTGGTTATTACATAAGTTATGCTCATTGAATATTCAATAGGGATCATCATCAATATAACACGTCCACACCAGTGATAAGATTCTATTGATATATTGCCCGTGCCCTTGTTATAACATGTGATTATGTCTGTGTACAGTTTATACAGATGCAGTTCAATGTGTGCCTTGGGCTGGTGTTCCATCACTGTGATAGCCCTCCCTCCATAGAACTCAGCCTACAGATACCAACCTTCAATGCTAGTATCCACCGGCTTGTCATCCACAACGACACCATCCCAGTCCCAGGTAAACACTTCAACCTCGAAAAGGCCATACAAATGTATAGTGTAGCTTTATATTGGATGCTTATGTAAATAGCTGTCAAGTTTGTCCAAATAAATGACCTTGACCTACTCTTGAGGTCATAGGGTTCAAATTTATTCAAGTTTTCCACATTTGTTAAATATTCCAAGAACTTCAACTAATGTTTACTTTAAAGATAAACAAGGTCTAGAGTAAAAACCATTGGCTTGTACCTAACTGGGATGAAGGGCTATCCAGTTTGTCAGAATAAATTACCATGAATCACTTTCCAGGTCAAATATGTTAAAAATTCCAACAACTCTTCTTCCTAGAGTAGTGATATTTGGCTTGTGATTTGTGATGATAACGGGCTATTAGTTTTGTCTAAATGAATGAGCAGCCAGCTATAGACTCGCACTGGAGTCAACATTGTTGCTTTATCATGATCAGCTGGAAGATAGGTGTCTAGTTTCAAATCAGGTTTATGGGTAAAACGTTTTCAGTTTGATTGAAATTAGATCAAATTAGATTTTCAACTGGCCCTGAAAGTTTAATATTTAAATCGCATATGTGTAAATACATAATGACTACATAGTTCATCAGAAAGCAGCTCTCAGAGAAATGTTTCCTTGTCATATATACAAGTTTGTTAACCTTCCTTACACCATTCACTAACAGATACAGGCATGTCTGACGTCTTGTATAGACCTGGTTGTCTGATGTCTTGTATATACCTGGTTGTCTGATGTCTTGTATAGATCTAGACCTGGTTGTCTGATGTCTTGTATCGACCTGGTTGTCTGATGTCTTGTATATACCTGGTTGTCTGATGTCTTGTATCGACCTGGTTGTCTGATGTCTTGTATATACCTGGTTGTCTGACGTCTTGTATAGACCTGGTTGTCTGATGTCTTGTGTAGACCTGGTTGTCTGACATCTTGTATAGACCTGGTTATAAATTTTGTTTCTGTAGGCCTGAGTAGGAACATTGGACAAAACAGGGCCGAGATTGTACTGTTTGTAGAACTGCAGAGATGGAACAGGACAAGCTTCCTGTTGAAGGTAGGTTAGTGTGAAATAATCTGAGACTGGAACATTATAAGATTGAAAATATGATCTTCACCAGTACATACATCAGCTGGCAATGTTCAGAAATAAACATTGGGGACATCCAACCATGGCTAGTAAATAACGGATAGTATTACCTACCAGGGGACAACTACTAAAGGGAGTGTTACAGAACTTAAGTACATATTTATCTGATTACAATGCTCACTTAGTTTTAAAACATTGTCATTTCTCCCACTAGATGTCTGGACGTGTCCGTCTGACAACAACAGTGTTTGGCCGCGAGATCACAGACTGGCCGGAACATTTACAACAAGACATTATCACGATGAGTATTCCTGTCACTAACTGTACAACTCGTACCAGAACAACGCTATCCCCACTGAAGCCGTGTGACGTTCAGCAGTACATTGGGACCAGTAGCCCCTTCACCGCCGTCGTCACTACACCCTCACCACCCATCAAAATCACCTCAGGTACTTAATGGGTTATAAATAGATTGTAACATAGCATGTTTATCAGAGGTTTAGCTTAGAACAAGATATGTTGGTGACTACAGGATGTGATGACATACGTTGGTTGTATATGTAATTTTGTATTTTCAGTGACGTACAATAAAACCTGTCTACCTGGATCAATGAGAAGATCCCAGTGTGGATACGGGGAAGCCTGTATCAACAGTCGCTGTCTGTGTGCATACGACTACCAGCTGTCCACTTACGGTGTCTGCCAGATCATTGGAAAAAAGCAAGCAGGACGTGAGTACTGATTCATCTACAGCCATTTACATGGACTTTTTAATTGGCCTGTAATTCCTCTTCACAGCTGTTCATCCATATATTCCTCATAATCAGGGCTGTTAAGTCAATTTTCTGTACAATTTAAGGATTTCAAGGTGTTAAATGGAAATAAGTGAAGAACCTGATAAATAATAAGCACAGAAAAAAATAGCATGAAACCCAACCATGGACTGATCAAGGTCAATGATTTTGGAGTCCATGGGTGTTTTTTAGTTGCGTAGGGGTTTGTTTGTTTGTTTGTGTTTAACGGCCCATCGACGGCAGTGGTCATTTAGGGCCATGGTGATTTATTATGTTTTTAAATTAAAAAAAATAACAAACATGTGAGTAGCGAAGATAAAATCAGATAAAAAGGTTCATTTTAAAAGCATTCACATTGTATGTGTGAATAATTAAAATAAAAAGGTGGTTAAAATAATAAAAGAGATAACAAATAGATGATATGGACTATGTGATATATATAACGTCAAAAAGGGTAAGGTGGTTTGAATAGTTAAATAATGTTTGAGTCCACAGAACTGAAAAGAGTTTTCATATCTGCGACTCGAAAGTAGTTATCACGAATGTATTTAAAATCGGAACATTCTATTAAAAAATGTTCCTCTGTAAATGGAGTGTCACATGCGTGGCACGAAGGTGGATCAGTAGGATATGTGTGCCCAGTACAGGGCCGAGCGAGGAAAACTTCCTCTCTACGATCTTTCCGACTGGGAGTAGATGTTTTAAGTTTCGGTTGTACTTTAAAAAGTTTGTTGCTGGTCTCAAGAGACCAGCGTTGCTACCGTTTTAGTTTGAATGGCTGTACGAATAATTGGTTTAAAATCTGTTTGATATTTGTTTGTTGGAGATTTAATGCATTTTTGATTCCCTGTCAACAAATTTGTTGTCTTTAATTCCGACATGGCTCGGAATTCATAGTAAAGTTATTTTAGACATTTTTAAGATACAAGATATTGGAAGAGCAAGGTTTTGAACGAGTGTGTTTTTAGGATCTCATAACTGTAAACTCTGTAGGACAGATAGAGAGTCAGAACAAATGATCGCCTTTTTAATGCGGTATTCATCAGTATGGTCGAGGGCCAAACCAATGGTGCATGCTTCGGCAGAAAAGACGGAGGCGCCGTCTTGTAGTCACACTGAAATGCAAGTATTAGCAGTACAGCAGGCTGCTGCCACTTTCTCACCTTCTTTGGAACCATTGATGTAAAGTTGTGTAATTTGAAATGCATTCCCGAAAGGAGAATTTGTGTTGTTCGGGCATAACACTTGATTTCCCTCGCTCATGTAATGTAAAGTTAAAATTAGGTGTTTGAATGGTCCACGGAGGAACATCAGATATGTTAAATTCAGCCAGTCAACTTTATGTTGAGTTCTTGCAGGAAATTTGAAATTTGGATGCCAAATGTTGGCAGAAGTTTTGGGTTTCGCATAAATATGTTTTGGTATTTTGAGTTGAATTGTTAGTCCAAAGCAGGATTTTTAGGGTTTGATTTTAATTGAGCTGCAAACTGTAATGCAAGTTTTTTCCTTCTTTCCTAAAGGGATGGTTCATCGCTTCCACGTATATGCTTTTTACAGGTGTTGTTCGATTGCACTTTGCCAATCTGTCCTTCCATCCTTCTTTATTCCGTTTTCTGGGGCTTATTTTCTACAATGTTAACCTGGAGTAACTGTATTTTGTATGCGAATATATTTTGGGATGGTGGAGGGAAGAGTACAAGTCAAAAAGTAGGTCACTGTGATCTATGCTTTGACTTTGAATACTGTGCCTTGTTTTTACAGTCTGTACAATTTACAGCTGAACTGATGTGTACAATGTATCTTTCAGCTATACTGAACGGATTTCCTTCCATTCCAGGATTACCGATGCTAGCAAGTCAGCAACAGTCCACTTCCAGCAGCGGGTCAAACAGTGAGTAGGACGTAGGCATTGTCGGGTTGGAGATTTGGTGCAGACGTTGACAATCATAATCTTTAGGATTTGTACTAAGGTGTTGATATTTTAATATCTAAGGGTCCAATACTTCCTCTTTTGCCAATATATAAGAAGTATTTCTTTGACAGATTTTCATAAATCATCACGTCTGCCTCATACACACCCATGAAACATATTTGATTATTGTTAGCTTACCTGCCTGCTGTCCGTCATTGCCTTCAATTTTTTCAAAGTTTGAGAACGAAAATGACCTTGACCTACTTTCAAGGTCCCAGACATCAAATATGTCAAACACTTCAAACGACTCCTTTTGAAGAACTGAAAGGGAAAGAATCTTCATATTTGGCTGGTGGCTTCCTGGGATAGAGCCAAACAAAGTTACAAATGAAAATGACCTTGACCTACTTTTAGGGTCACAGGGGTGAAATATGTGAAAATCGAAAGCCATGGATTCATTATGTTTGGCTGGTGGCTTCTGGGGATACAGCTTAGCAAAATTTGCAAATGAAAATTACCTCAACCTAGTACTTTAAAGGTCACGTGGTCAACAACATTTCAAACAATTTGTTCTGAAGAACCAAAAGGAATTGATTCATAAGATTTAGGTAGTAGCTTCTTAGAGATAGAGCCAACAAAGTTTGAAAAGGAGAATGACCTTGACCTACTAACATGGTCACAGGAGAAAATATGTCAAACACTTCAAACAACTTCTGAAGTAGGTAGTTTCAACTGATGGAGTCAACAAAGTTTACGAGTGGAATATTTGTAGTACAGTATAATATTTAATGAGAATATTTTGCTGTGACTGCCTAAATATTCAGGTGAGCGAACAGGCCCTCTGGGCCTCTTGTTTTGATTCATGTGATACCTTGTCTGCACTACTCATGCCTTGTTTGTACTAGTCACGCCTTGTCTGTACTAGTCACGCCTTATCTGTACTAGTCACGCCTTATCTGCACTAGCCACACCTTGTCTGCACTAGTCACACCTTGTCTGCACTAGTCACACCTTGTCTGTACTAGTCACACCTTGTCTGTACTAGTCACACCTTGTCCTTACTAGTCACACCTTGTTTGTACTAGTCACACCTTGTCTGTACTAGTAACGCCTTGTCTGTACTAGTCATGCCTTGTTTGAACTAGTCACGCCTTGTCTGTACTAGTCACACCTTGTCTGTACTAGTAACGCCTTGTCTGTACTAGTGATGCCTTGTCTGTACTAGTGACGCCTTGTCTGTACTAGTGACGCCTTGTCTGTACTAGTCACACCTTGTCTGTACTAGTCACACCTTGTCTGTACTAGTCACACCTTGTCTGTACTAGTCACGACTTGCATGTACTAGTGACGCCTTATCTGCACTAGTCACACCTTGTCTGCACTAGTCACACCTTGTCTGTACTAGTAACGCCTTGTCTGCACTAGTCATGCCTTGTCTGTACTAGTGACACCTTGTCTGTACTAGTGACACCTTGTCTGTACTAGTAACGCCTTGTCTGTACAAGTCACGCCTTGTCTGTACTAGTCACACCTTGTCTGTACTAGTCACACCTTGTCTGTACTGGTGACGCCTTATCTGCACTAGTCATGCCTTGTCTATACTAGTGACGCCTTATCTGCACTAGTCACACCTTGTCTGCACTAGTCACACCTTGTCTGCACTAGTCACACCTTGTCTGCACTAGTCACACCTTGTCTGCACTAGTCACACCTTGTCTGCACTAGTCACACCTTGTCTGCACTAGTCACACCTTGTCTGCACTAGTCACACCTTGTCTGCACTAGTCACACCTTGTCTGCACTAGTCACACCTTGTCTGCACTAGTCACACCTTGTCTGCACTAGTCACACCTTGTCTGCACTAGTCACACCTTGTCTGTACTAGTCACACCTTGTCTGTACTAGTCACACCTTGTCTGTACTAGTCACACCTTGTCTGTACTAGTCACACCTTGTCTGTACTAGTCACACCTTGTCTGTACTAGTGACACCTTGTCTGTACTAGTGACACCTTGTCTGTACTAGTGACACCTTGTCTGTACTAGTAAGGCCTTGTCTGTACAAGTCACGCCTTGTCTGTACTAGTCACGCCTTGTCTATACTAGTAAAACCTCGTCTGCACCAGTCACACCTTGTCTGTACTAGTCACACCTTGTCTGTACAAGTAACACCTTGTTTGTACTAGTCACACCTTGTCTGCCCTAGTCACGCCTTGTCTGTACTTGTCACACCTTGTTTGTACTAGTCTCGCCTTGTCTGTACTAGTCACACCTTCTCTGTACTAGTCACACCTTCTCTGTACTAGTCACACCTTCTCTGTACTAGTCACACCTTCTCTGTACTAGTCACACCTTCTCTGTACTAGTCACACCTTGTTTGTACTAGTCTCGCCTTGTCTGTACTAGTCACACTTTGTCTGTACTAGTGACTCCTTGTCTGTACTAGTAACGCCTTGTCTGTACTAGTCACACTTTGTCTGTACTAGTGACTCCTTGTCTGTACTAGTCACACCTTGTTTGTACTAGTCACGCCTTGTCTGTACTAGTCACACTTTGTCTGTACTAGTGACACCTTGTCTGTACAAGTAACACCTTGTCTGTACTAGTCACACCTTGTCTGTACTAGTCACACCTTGTCTATACTAGTCACACCTTGTCTGTACTAGTAAAGCCTTGTCTGTACTTGTGACGCCTTGTCTGTACTAGTCAAGCCTGGTTTGTACGAGGCATGTGTATGGGAGGGGATGCCATGACTTACAGTGACATTTGTTCTTTTGTTTGTGGACTGTTCACTTCATCACATTGTAACTTATTCTTCCCACGTTATCACATTGTAACTTGTTTTTCTGGGTTTTTTACAGAGACAAAACTAGCCATGATAATCGGAGGCTCTGTAGGTGGTCTAGTAGCTTTGGTGGCTGTCATCATTGTTGTAGTCATGGTGATCCGCAAGCGTGGGGCTCGGTACCAAGGCCGAGAACTCCTCCTCACCGAGGACGACACTGATGGAGCTATATAAAACACAACCTGACAAGGAGGGAAGAAAGGAAAGGAAGATAATTACGCAGAGTTACAAAGTGTTAGTAGAAGGAGGGACGAACACACTGATCTGAATGACCAGAAATACACCTTTAATAGAAGTGCGGGGTATCATATTTTACCTTCAGATTTCAGGTCATACCATTCTTTGTACACAATAGATAATCTTGGCTCTTTCATCAGCATTTTTAATACCTATTGTGTAAGGACTCTCTTCACATAACTACACTCAAAAACAGACTTGTGTAATTTTCGCTGTCTTGAGGTCTGTAGGTAAAAGTATGAGACCCACTTTAATTGTATTTCAGTTTTCCAACTATTGAGAACTAAAGCATAATTTCAAAGAAAAAACGTCCAGAACTATTTGATGATGAATGTGTGGGATTGCATGGGTAAAACATTGTTTTTAGTCGTTATATAGTATATATATATATATTTAGAAAAAATAAGATTAACGACCGACTAAAAAACTAGCTGCTTTCACCCTTCACAGGGCTCTTCAGGTTTATTCAAAAGAACAACATCGTGACGTCACAATTACATGTCATCACACTACAATAGTAACGTGTCGTCACGAAGTACACAAAATTGGTGGACAATTTAGCGTAAAATTTTACTGTGGCCTGTTGAGACTTGGTTTTGATATTTTGATTAGTTGGTCTTCTTTCTATTCTCTTAAAATAGTGTCTGATGACAAACGAAAGAAGACCAACTAAGGGTGAAAGCAGCTAGTTTTTTAGTCGGTCGTTAATCTTATTTTTTCTATATTTACTTCCTTCACATGGACATTTAATCACTTTTTATTATATATATATATATGTTTGTATATGGTTGTTATAGAAAGACTTGTGTCGCTGTAACAATGATGATACGTAGGTTACAGAACAATGGGAGGGTAGTACTCAGCAGTGAATATCACAAGTTTTGTGTACTCAGCAGTGAATATCACAAGGTTTGTGTACTCAGCAGTGAATATCACAAGGTTTGTGTACTCAGCAGTGAATATCACAAGGTTTGTGTACTCAGCAGTGAATATCACAAGGTTTGTGTACTCAGCAGTGAATATCACAAGGTTTGTGTACTCAGCAGTGAATATCACAAGGTTTGTGTACTCAGCAGTGAATATCACAAGGTTTGTGTACTCAGCAGTGAATATCACAAGGTTTGTGTACTCAGCAGTGAATATCACAAGGTTTGTGTACTCAGCAGTGAATATCACAAGGTTTGTGTACTCAGCAGTGAATATCACAAGGTTTGTGTACTCAGCAGTGAATATCACAAGGTTTGTGTACTCAGCAGTGAATATCACAAGGTTTGTGTACTCAGCAGTGAATATCACAAGGTTTGTGTACTCAGCAAAATTAATGTGTTAATGAGTTATAAACACTTAATGTCAATTCACAGAAGGAATTGAAATTATTTGCAATATGAATGTTCATACCTACCAATCTCTAGTTGAAATGTTAAATACTTTAAGTGACTAGTAGGGATACAATCTGTGTTACATTGTTCTCACGATATTAAATGTTGATACATTCCATATCATATTGACTACAGTCTAAAGGAAGGGCGAGGTCATATCAAAATGGGAGGGAGGACAACAGGAGGGTCAGGGGGGGGGGGGGACATTATTAGGAAAGAGAGAGAGAGTGTCACAGTAGTAAGAAAAGGGATTGAAGGAAATAGAAAGTGAAAGAAATAAAATGGGAGGAGGAGAAAAGGGAAGGGGAAAGGGGACAGCGAGGGGTAGAGAAGGAGAGAGGGAGGAAGAAATGGTGTGAGGAGTATGTGAGAAGAGGCCGGAGAGAGGTATGGAAGGGAGGTAGAGGGGCTTTTTCTGGAGTGTCAGAGATCCAATTACATGACTATGATCATGTGCTCCCTTACAGGATAATTTGTGCTTGAAAAAGTCCGACAGAATCACCTCAATGTTTATGTTGTGTTTTAAGTAAAATACGTGGCAATAGTAAGTGCCATATGATATGCATAATGTGATATTTGTAAATATTTCTATACTACTGTCATTCAGACATCCTGTACTACATACTGTCCACACACCCTCTATAGACTACTGTCATTCAGACATCCTGTACTACATACTGTCCACACACCCTCTATAGACTACAGTCATTCAGACGGTGTCATTGAGTGACCGTCCTCGTACTGAAATCATTGCCACTTCCTATTTTGGTAATGTCTCATCTAAAAGCAAAATACTCACTCCTGAGATTAAGGGAAATGTGGAGATTTATTTAAGGATTGGTTGTCATATTTTTGACAAGCATTGGTGTGTAACACACATTGGCTTACCTCCATATTGAATGGTGCGCGCTAGAGTCATGAGAATAGGCTGATAGTCACAGGTCAAATATGTCCAGAAATCAAAACTACTCCTTCTGAGATTTTGAAATGAATCATGAGCTTCATTGATTTTCAGAAGCGTCAAATCTGTTAAAATCTGGTAGCAGTATTTTTGAGCCTGTAGATTTATTTTTATTTGACTTTTGTCTACTTTTAAGGTTACAAGTAATTAATTAAAAGTTTATTAATAGCATATGTGCAATGCAGGCCTATTGAGCCTCTTGTTATTCCTTTTTTCGCCATTTGGTTATGTTGATTTGAAAGTTAATGACTAATGGATCTAAGTTTTTATTTATCCAAGATTCAGTGTGTACAATACATGATCTGAATGTTATATTAATCAGATCTGGTAGGAAGTAGAAGATTCTGAGACACAATGGTGTACATTAAGTGTTGTTAGAAACACATGATACTGTTTATATTTGTAAGTTTATAAGTTGATGCTATACCCATGTATTGTAGATACCTTGATGTATATCTGGTACAATGTAACAGCAGTGAAGACAGTTTTATCATGAGTCCTGGAGAGATTTCTGTTTGTATTAGATCTGGGTTAGATGTGTGATATTAGGCAATACTTTGTAACATATTTCAGTCTGGTATTTGTTGTTGGTTCTAATATAAATGTCCAACTTATCCATACTTGATGTTCATTGTAGGAAAGTAAAACAAAGTATAGACTATATCTCTTTTGATACTGTAAGTATACATATATATTTGGTGAACAAATGTCAGTTTAAACAAAATATCTTCATACATATCGTAAAAACATTCTCCAGTTCATTAAGAAACACGAACCGCAGGTGAGAAAGGTTGACCCAGCTATTATCATCTTGGATATTGGCAGTGGACAGTGTACATGCTGTAAGCGTGTGTTGTGAGAAGATGGTACCAGTGTAGGGCTGTAGTCGGACTATTGTACGATTATTTGACAAGTATAATGGTACAGGAAGTTTTGCATTGTAAAATTCCCACTTTCATCAGATAACAATGGCAGCCTTGATTCAGTTTGTCTTTAAGACGTTTCGTGACCTAAGCAACATAACCCGGTTCTTAGTTATTAGTTAATGTCAAAAAGCTATTAAGAAAGCAAAATAGTGAAAACATGGAAAAAAATACTAATGTTTTGTGCATTCTTTCATCTTTTTTGTTTAAAACATCTTAATTAAAAAAAAAAAAAAAATCATTTACTTTAAAAGTGTTATATAAACAGACAAAGATGAGTGTTCTCAAGAAAGTCTGTGATACTCCGAATTGTTCATACTTTAGATCTGTGAATTGTTCTGATCTGTAACGTTATCTAATTCTGAAATGTGTTCGAAATTCGTATCTGAGAAATCTCAACCACGTCTGCGGGTTTTACAAATCACTACTGCAATGTGTATTGAATTTGTTTGTACAGCTTTTTATTGTTTATTAATCTACATTTGAAACTATTTTCTTGTCATGTTTTGTTGTTGTTCAAAGCTTTAGTGTATTCCAGATCTGTGTCTCTGACTGTTTGTGTCAACAGATCTAATGACTTCTTCATAAACATTGTATTATGTTCATCATAGGTATTTCCTACATTTTTGACTTCTGATTTCTTTATCTTTTTGTCATCTTATTTGTGACATTAATTCACTATAATAAATACATCACACACATAAATTTTGTTTGTTTGAATTTGAAATGGAGCCATGTTTTCTTGCATGCTATATATAATGAAATACAATCAAGGTAAACCATGTACAATCACACTGATACATACAGAGTTTGAAACCTCCACTATCACAGTCAATCCCAACCAGTGCAAATTAATTGCAGAAAAACTAACCTATTGAAAAATAACATTGATGCTCAAGTTTTAAAACTGTTGTATGACATGGTCATGGTGGACACACCCAGGGTCCTGAAGATAAACATGTCCTAAGCGTTAACCTTTATAGAAATACTTTAATTATCTCACTGGTACTGACACACCCAGGGTCCTGAAGATAAACATGTCCTAAGTGTTTACCTTTATAGAAATACTTTAATCATCTCACTGGTACTGTCACACCCAGGGTCCTGAAGATAAACATGTCCTAAGTGTTAACCTTTATAGAAATACTTTAATTATCTCACTGGTACTGACACACCCAGGGTCCTGAAGATGAACATGTCCTAAGTGTTTACCTTTATAGAAATACTTTAATTATCTCACTGGTACTGACACACCTAGGGGCCTGAAGATAAACATGTCCTAAGTGTTAGATATTAATTAACCTTTATAGAAATACTTTAATTATCTCGCTGGTACTGACACATCCAGGGTCCTGAAGATGAACATGTCCTAAGTGTTTACCTTTATTGAAATACTTTAATTATCTCACTGGTACTGACACATCCAGGGTCCTGAAGATGAACATGTCCTAAGTATTTACCTTTATAGAAATACTTTAATTATCTCACTGGTACTGACACACCCACGGATACGACGTGAAAAGAAAG
This sequence comes from Mizuhopecten yessoensis, assembly GCF_002113885.1. Lineage (NCBI taxonomy): Eukaryota > Metazoa > Mollusca > Bivalvia > Pectinida > Pectinidae > Mizuhopecten > Mizuhopecten yessoensis. The sequence continues at coordinate 301,346 of NW_018407495.1, forward strand.
GATCCTACGTCACGGGAACAAGTAAATATGAGGTGACAATTAGCTAAGATGTGGAAGGCCATATGCAATTCAGGGGAGGAAACCAATCACATATGCTTAAAACAATTTTTTTCAACGTAGTACTTAGTATTTGAATCATAGGAGAAAAATAATCATCACCCATCCCGTAGATGAAACAGAAATATCCGACCCTCGGGGTGATTATTTGATCGTCTTGCCCAAGGGTTACCGTCATTGTACCTATAACGGGACACCTCTCAGTTAAATATTTGTGTATGTTATACCATATTATCTATTCTGACAGTTTGTCTATTTTTCATCAGTAGATATTATCAACTTTTATTTTCTATAACAAGTTGATATATCCAGCACATGGTTCTATAACAAGGTAAATAGTATTACGGTCACGTGGGACACAATGGCGTATGCTACCCTACATGGGACACTTTTTGTGTGTTGGCTAATATTGTGGGATAAACGATTAATATACGTAGTTCAAGTATTTTAGACTCTTAGGAAGGTTATGGTTATTTTTTTTCCAAACTAGCATTACTTTTAAAAGATAAGTTTCTGGGATTTATATCCAAACAGAGAACGTCACATGGCACGTAAATTGAGGAAGTTATGTATTAAAATTATTTCTCAACTCAAACTATCCAAGTAATCATAATTAACAGCTAATAAAGCCGGTATACAGCTGAATAAATTGAATACATTAAAATACTTCTTTATATTGCATGTCAATTTCCTAGCCCGTTTTCCCACACCTGTTCCGTTTTGGCTTCACTACGTTAGACAACAACAAAAATTACCTCTCCAGGTAGAAAGGGCCTGTTTCCAGTAATGTTAATTCTCCATAGGAGCCTGCCCCCGTATAATTTCTTATCTAGCTCAACTACTGTTTTTTTCTTTTCCGAAGAATAATTTTACACCTTTCCGACACCCAGATTTCATAATTTCAGTGAAAATGTATTTTTATAAAGTTGTCAATTTCAGCATCAAAGACATAAGTTCGTAAATAAAAGAAGGTTATCTCGAAATTGTAATTCGCAACATAGTATAAATTTCTTTTGATAAATATTTCCAAAACATCGTGTTTATTCATAAAACAT
>NW_018407495.1:306753-322504 GCF_002113885.1 Mizuhopecten yessoensis
TACAAAGTTAGTCTTAACCATTTATACAGTGTTGGTCTTAACCATTTTTACAAAGTTAGTCTTAACCATTTATACAGTGTTGGTCTTAACCATTTATACAAAGTTAGTCTTAACCATTTATACAGTGTTGGTCTTAACCATTTATACAAAGTTAGTCTTAACCATTTATACAGAGTTAGTCTTAACCATTTATACAAAGTTAGTCTTAACCATTTATACAGTGTTGGTCTTAACCATTTATACAGTGTTGGTCTTAACCATTTTTACAGTGTTAGTCTTAACCATTTATACAGTGTTAGTCTTAACCATTTATACATTGTTGATCTTAGCCATTTATACAAAGTTAGTCTTAACCATTTATACAAAGTTAGTCTTAACCATTTATACAGAGTTAGTCTAAACCATTTATACATTGTTGATCTTAGCCATTTATACAAAGTTGGATATTTTTTCGACACGTCCTTCAAACAAACATCACTTTAATTTTGGATAATTGATAATTTAATGTTAATGTTGTTGTTTTTTATCCAATATGCCAATTTCGAATTTTTCAAATGAAACATTACGTGACATCATAATCAACATAGAATCGGGATTCGAACCATCGAAGACGAGCCCGTTGATACACGTGGACGAGAAAGGTTTAGCCCACTTCACCACTGCACTAGTCATAGTCTATTCGAATCTTTTATCCGTCAAGACAAAAATGTGTGATTGCAATTTATTATGTGAACTTTATTTCAGTGTATTTCAATGTAACAGCGTGTACCACTTTGAGAGCTGGTGTACTTCTGTATCTCTTTACATCACAATATCAATAAAGCGTTAAAAGTCATCATGAGTGCCTTGCTGATAGCCATTTCAGATATTTCTTGTTGCGTAAAGGAAACGCCAGTTTATATATAAGAATCATCAAAGAACCTTCTGAGAATCTGCCGGGTGTAGGGCAGCATGTCAGCCGACGTTCTCTTTAACCCTGTGTTCAGATGACGTCATGACCCGAAAGTAAATCTAGTAAGGCAACGATACATGATTTGATTATCAAACGTTCCATCTATATCTAGGTCATCATCTGTAAGTATGACACTTAACACAACAGTCGGTGAAATACTAGGCGACATCTGTAAGTATGACACTTATCACAACAGTCGGTGAAATACTAGGCGACATCTGTAAGTATGACACTTAACACAACAGTCGGTGAAATACTAGGCGACATCTGTAAGTATGACACTTATCACAACAGTCGGTGAAATACTAGGCGACATCTGTAAGTATGACACTTANACAGAGTTAGTCTTAACCATATATACAGTGTTAGTCTTAACCATATATACAGAGTTAGTCTTAACCATATATACAGTGTTGGTCTTAACCATTTATAGAAAATTGATCATAACCATTTATAATACAGTGTTGGCCTTAACCATTTTTCTAGAATTACTCTTCACTATTTATACAGAGTTAGTCTTAACCATTTATACAGTGTTGGTCTTAACCATTTATACAGAGTTAGTCTTAACCATTTATACAGTGTTAGTCTTAACCATTTATACAGNACATCTGTAAGTATGACACTTATCACAACAGTCGGTGAAATACTAGGCGACATCTGTAAGTATGACACTTATCACAACAGTCGGTGAAATAATAGGCGACATCTGTAAGTATGACACTTATCACAACAGTCGGTGAAATACTAGGCGACATCTGTAACGAAAACCTGCAGGGTATACATTACTACTGCGATACGTTATATACATTGTCCTCCTTCAAACGTCATCTCCACATTCTTTCAGTCATACGTCCATTTACAGGATTTGACCATGAACTGTCAAAGTTTTACTTCAAATCAATTTGAACGTATTTAACGTGTCCCAACGTTACAAGACCGACTATTCCCATTGTCAAGCGTGACTGTGAGTGAGCGATTTGTATTGCTTCAGCTGTACAACGATGTGCCGAAATTGTAAGTCTCTACGTCCTTTTGATGTTCTTTAAGACGTGTATTGGATTTTCTTTCCAATTCTCCTATATATGCTTACAATTCTTGCCCGTAATTTGGTATACGACTCATGTTTGTCCTAGACTATCAATCTTGTCTTTGGGGTGCACAAGTAAATGTCTGAGTGTTGTCAATGGTCTCATCAGGTTGCTGGTTTGGCTCTCATCTCTTTTCTTCTGTCTTTGTTTTTGTTTTCTGTCTTTTCCGTTTTAGCTGTTTTCATGATAACCTATTCTACAAGTGTGTATGCACTCTCTTTTGATAGGCGAAACATCCCATGTCGAGTGACATATACAAATTATAATTTCGTCACATCGTTCTACAGGAAAACAATACAAATCGCCAGTTCAGTGATAGCTTGACAAAGGGACGAGTCGGTCTTGAACGTTACGACACTTTTGTGTATAAAGTGAAACTTCAATATAACATAATCCACACTGGTGAATTTTTTGGAAGATGTATAGTGAACTGTTGGGTACCAGTACCATTTCTGGCTGATATTTATTAAAATCGAAGTGACGTTGATGGAAAAGTTAATATATCAATATAATTTTAAGGACAAATTTTGTGCATCGTCATATTTTGATTTGTAAGAGACATCTCGTCACAAATGGGTCATCTCTCGTTAATTTAAGAGGCACAAATTAAATGTGGGACCACTAGCAGGCCTGCAGCAATGCAAATAATTTATAGTACTTAAGATCAATATCAGTATTATATTTAGCCGTAATGATTCTTGATAACAGTTCAGAATAGTAAAGGTATTGCTATAAGATCTGTCTAAAATTTTCTGATGCCGCTTGTAGTAATTTTCTGATGCCACTTGCAATGTGGGTGAGTCCCCTTCCAGTATCGGTATCAGAATCAGAAATTTGTTAGAGACATATTCTTGACATTTTGTACTGTTGTACTACTATTTGTGTTTGTTCTTGTTTCGCTTATGTTGTAAATACTAGAAGTTGTACATTCATATATGTTTAAATATAGTAGATCTGCTCTCCTGGCACTTAGACCAGTGAGTCATAATATAACAACACATCTTCTAGAGGATTTTAAGGAATCAAACTCGGAGAAAAAAATGCGCACTAGACGTGGGACACGGGCAGGAAAGGGTGCTATTAGGCGAATACCAAGTGTTATCGGTGTTAAATAAAACGGAACCAGTGGTTTTACCCACTCGGGCCTGAACAGTGATAACCTCATCCATTTGGTCACTACAAATGGTCTGTCTGCCTCGCACTCTTTCTTACAGGGCCACACTGCACTTACAGAAGTATCGGGCATCGACACTATTGTGCATTCTCGTAACGATACTTCCACACGGATTCCGACATCATCAGTATCGTACGAGGATCTACATGTCATCAAGCCAACAACAGCTAGTCGCTGTAAGCCGGTTGTTCCTATGCATTTAGTGTTCTTAAACTGTCGCTCAGTGAAGAATAAGTCATTGTCCATTGGGGATTTTGTGACATCGCAGGACATTGACATTCTTGCATTGACAGAAACCTTGTTAAGTTCAGATATCGATGACCAGCTCCTAGCTGAGCTAATTCCAACAGGCTATGAATTCCACCACAATGCTAGACTCGGCAAACGTGGTGGTGGGGTGGCTGTTCTGTTTAAGAAATGCCTATTAAAGTGTGAGACATCTCTCTTCCAGTCATGATGATGTATACACACACTTTGAACACATGACTTGTTCTGTCATTGCTGGTGATAAACAATTTAGATTATGTATCATTTACAGGCCTTCACCATCTAAACAGAATGCTTTCCGAAATACAGTATGTTTTGATGAATGGTCTACCTTTTTAGACCACCAAGTTGTTGTACAACAAGAGATTATTATCACGGGTGATCTAAATTTACACTTAGACGATCTATCTAATGTTGATGCTCGCCAGTTCTCTGGTCTACTAGATTCCAGGGGTCTGATACAGCATGTGACAGAAGCTACACACACCCATGGTCACACACTGGATGTGGTCATAACGAGGGAAGATAACTCAGTCATTCATGGAGCTATTTCAGTGATTGATCCATGTCTAAGTGATGTAAAGGGAAACCAATCCGGTGATCATCTTGCTGTCCACACAACACTGAATTGTAGTAAGCCATCTCGTGAAAGGAAAGAAGTGAGCTTCCGGAAATTCCGCGAAATTTCAATACCAGATTTCAACAATTACATTCAGTCTTGTTCCGCCCTTCAATCTACTGAAGGCGAGGTTGATGATCTTGTTGAAGCATACACATCCGGTATAGAAGCCCTTATAGAGAAACACACACCTCTGCAAACTAAGGTAATAACTGTGAGACCAAATGCCCCGTGGTATAATGAAAATCTCCGCGTAGGAAAACAGAACCGTAGAAAAGCAGAGAGACAGTGGTGACGGACCAAATTAACCGTTCACCAACAGATTTATAGAAAGCAATGTCGGCTAGTTGGTTCACTATTCTTTCAGCCCAAGAATGCTTATTATTCGGAAAGAATCAAAGAATGCGACAAGGATAAAAGACAACTTTTTAGACTCACAGAAAACCTAATGGGACAGAAAGGTGAAATTATCCTACCAAGCTGTAATTCTGAAAAATACTTAGCAAGCAAGTTCAGTGATTACTTTCTGAATAAAATCAGCTCAATCAGGAAAAATATTGCCGAAGTGAACACCTCTGCTGACATTGACATCTCTGTCATGACTGCTGACAATGCATTTGATGGGGAACCATTGGCAAAGCTCTCACCAACAACCCAGGACGAGTTGCGCAACATTATCATGACCTCGCAATCGAAGTCATGTGAGCTTGATCCACTGCCTACAGACCTATTAAAGCAATGTATTGAAGCACTGCTTCCTTTGATTACCTCAATCATGAACAAATCATTGGCTGAGTCAAAGGTTCCATTATGTTTCAAGAAGGCACATGTCAGACCATTGTTAAAGAAGCCTGGAATGGACAAGGAGGAGTTGAAAAGCTACCGCCCAGTTTCAAATCTGCTTTTTCTGTCTAAGATCTTGGAGAAGTTTGTGTCCCGGCGTTTAGAGGTTCACCTCCATGCAAACAGTCTCCATGACAACATGCAATCGGCCTACCGCATGGGACACTCTACTGAGACGGCCCTCCTACGTGTACATAATGATATAGCTTCTGCATTGGATAACAAGTGCAGAGCGGTGCTTGTCATGCTGGACTTGTCAGCTGCATTTGACGTCATCGACCATGGCATACTTTATAAACGTCTGGAACACTCTAATGGAGTGACTGATACCGCACTATGCTGGATACAGTCTTGCCTGAGTGAACGACGACAGTGTGTTGCCATCGGATCTTCCATCTCACATGACAAAGTATTAGATTTCCGGGTTCCTCAAGGGTCGGTGTTAGGACCAAGAAAATATTGTATGTACTCCAAACCGATTGGAGAGAGTTGTCGTCACCATAGCCTTCGCTATCATTGCTATGCCGATGACACACAAATTAACATGGTCATCAAACCACATGACAGTTGGAATACAGTCTCAGAAAGTCTGGAAGCTTTTCTTATTGATATCAGTATCTAGATGAACGCCAACATGCTTAAAATTAATCAGGAAAAGACGGAACTAATCGTCTTTCCCCCAATGTGTCATCAAACAATGGCTCTCCAGCTCAAGGTCGGTGCCAGAACTATTGAGACTGTTCCTTAACGGCCTGATCTGGTGACGTGTTGGACTCGTGACATGTTTACTGAACCTCCTGATCTGGTGACGTGTTGGACTCGTGACATGTTTACTGAACCTCCTGATCTGGTGACGTGTTGGACTCGTGACATGTTTACTGAACCTCCTGATCTGGTGACGTGTTGGACTCGTGACATGTTTACTGAACCACCTGATCTGGTGACGTGTAGGACTCGTTACATGTTTACTGAACCACCTGATCTGCTGACGTGTATGACTCGTTACATGTTTACTTAACGGCCAGATCTGGTGACGTGTAGGACTCATGACATGTTTACTTAACGACCTAATCTGGTGACGTGTAGGACTCATGACATGTTTACTTATTGACCTGACCTGGTGACGGGTGGGACTCGTGACATGTTTACTTAACGACCTGATCTGGTGACGTGTAGGACTCATGACATGTTTACTTATCGACCTGACCTGGTGACGGGTAGGACTCGTGACATGTTTACTTAACGACCTGATCTGGTGACGTGTATGACTCATGACATGTTTACTTAACGAACTGATCTGTCGACGTGTAGGACTCATGACATGTTTACTTATCGCCCTGACCTGGTGACGTGTAGGACTCGTGACATGTTTACTTAACGACCTGATCTGGTGACGTGTATGACTCGTTACATGTTTACTGAACCACCTGATCTGGTGACGTGTATGACTCATGACATGTTTACTTAACGACCTGATCTGTCGACGTGTAGGACTCATGACATGTTTACTTATCGACCTGACCTGGTGACGTGTAGGACTCGTGACATGTTTACTTAACGACCTGATCTGTCGACGTGTAGGACTCATGACATGTTTACTTATCGACCTGACCTGGTGACGTGTAGGACTCGTGACATGTTTAATTAACGACCTGATCTGGTGACGTGTATGACTCGTGACATGTTTACTTAACGACCTGATCTGGTGACGTGTATGACTCTTGACATGTTTACTGAACCATCTGATCTGGTGACGTGTAGGACTCGTGACATGTTTACTTAACGACCTGATCTGATGACGTGTAGGACTCATGACATGTTTACTTATCGACCTGACCTGGTGACGGGTAGGACTCGTGACATGTTTACTTAACGACCTGATCTGGTGACGTGTATGACTCTTGACATGTTTACTGAACCATCTGATCTGGTGACGTGTAGGACTCGTGACATGTTTACTTAACGACCTGATCTGGTGACGTGTATGACTCTTGACATGTTTACTGAACCATCTGATCTGGTGACGTGTATGACTCGTGACATGTTTACTGAACCTCCTGATCTGGTGACGTGTAGGACTCGTTACATGTTTACTTAACGGCCTGATCGGGTGACGTGTAGGACTCATGACATGTTTACTTATCGACCTGACCTGGTGACGTGTATGACTCGTGACATGTTTACTTAACGACCTGATCTGGTGACGTGTATGACTCATGACATGTTTACTTAACGAACTGATCTGTCGACGTGTAGGACTCATGACATGTTTACTTATCGACCTGACCTGGTGACGGGTAGGACTCGTGACATGTTTACTTAACGACCTGATCTGTCGACGTGTAGGACTCATGACATGTTTACTTATCGACCTGACCTGGTGACGGGTAGGACTCGTGACATGTTTACTTAACGACCTGATCTGTCGACGTGTAGGACTCATGACATGTTTACTTATCGACCTGACCTGGTGACGGGTAGGACTCGTGACATGTTTACTTAACGACCTGATCTGGTGACGTGTATGACTCGTGACATGTTTACTGAACCACCTGATCTTGTGACGTGTAGGACTCGTTACATGTTTACTTAACGACCTGATCTGGTGACGTGTAGGTTTCGTTACATGTTTACTTAACGACCTGACCAGTTAATGGTTACGTTCATGCAAAAGCACTTAAAAAAACGTTGAAAGTAAAGACACGAGAACTTTCCTTTAAAAACGAGGTATTGGTATAATCGATATCTGAGATCTATAGATCTGAAATAAAGGTTTTACCTATAATGATCCCAACCGACTGACCAACATATCTACCGACGCATCGTCTGGCTGTTCCATATCATAACTTTTCTCTTTCTTTGAGTTTTTTTGTCAGATAAACCGATAGTGTGGCACCATATAAATACTGCTGTTACATAACTTAAACGATAGATTCTAGGAATGTTGAGAAACGAATTTTCCATCATGGCCAATGTCAAATTCAGAAACATGAACTCGATATCAATGAGGATTTTGACAGTAGATAATCGCCAAAAAGTCATATTTTAGGTTAAATTCTTGATACTGAATAAATTAAATTTTGTTTAGACATAAGTAAACTTAAAGTATGAAGGAAAACATATGAATTTTAACTAAACTGAAAAAATGCAATTTACCGTACATTTTCATTAAAAAATATGTTTTGGAAAACATATCAATGTTGAAATTGTGAACTATAGCTTTAACGTATAGGATATATCATAGATGGTGGAAGGATCATGCGACATGATTTTCGGTTAATGGCGCATGATATGTGAGAATGATCAGAACGATTGACGGGGGATAACTCTAACAGCCTTAGCAATAGGAATGATCAGAAAGATTGACGGGGGATAACTCTAACAGCCTTAACAATAGGAATGATCAGAACGATTGACGGGGGATAACTCTAACAGCCTTAGCAATAGGAATCTGCGACAGCGTGTGTTCGACTTGTAGTTCTGAATAACAAAATGGATGACAAACCCGTCGTTTTTCCAACTACTGTAAATTCAAAGCATGAACTTACAAACGAAATTCGCGTCCGGGGTGACGCGAGATAACACTCTGACGTCACCATCCAGCGTTTTCAGTTTTTCTCAGTATCTAACTCTTCCAATGAACATGTCTTTGAAGCATATCAAAGCTATGTCATGATCTTTGGTATTTGTATAAATACAAGGAGTTCTATTTTAAAAAACCTGGTTTAAGAAGGTTGTCAGGGAATTAAGAGCACATATACAGATTCCAAAGTGTTGCTTGGTTTGGTTTGGTTGTGTTTTACGTCCGTTTACATTATGTTCCCGGCAGCCACGGCAGTCCCGTTTGCCCGAAACGTAGTGCGCCGTGGGATTTTTGCCATTTTTTCTCTGAATTCAAGTCTTGGCTAGTTTTCCCACGGTCTGTCACGGTATCCGTAACAGGCCGTGGGGGGAAAGGGGCAGCTGAGTCCCGGAGGCTCCAAGGCGCACTACGGTTCGGTCCGCGGCCTACCACGGATGCCAGTAGGTTCCCTCTAGGCCCGTCACGTTCTGATGGGATCCCTCACGTTTCTTACGTTCTGATGGGGTCCCTCACGTTTCTTACGTTCTGATGGGGTCCCTCACAATTCTTACGTTCTGAAGGGGTCCCTCACGTTTCTTACGTTCTGATGGGGTCCCTAACGTTTCTTACGTTCTGATGGGGTCCCTCACGTTTCTTACGTTCTGATGGGGTCCCTCACGTTTCTTACGTTCTGATGGGGTCCCTCACGTTTCTTACGTTCTGATGGTGTCCCTCACGTTTCTTCCCCTCTGATGGGGTCCCTCACGTTTCTTACGTTCTGATGGGGTCCCTCACAATTCTTACGTTCTGAAGGGGTCCCTCACGTTTCTTACGTTCTGATGGGGTCCCTAACGTTTCTTACGTTCTGATGGGGTCCCTCACGTTTCTTACGTTCTGTCAAGGCTTTCAACGGATGAAACGTGGACACCGGGCAGCTTTGGAGCACGTTTGTGCCCTGGAAGGCCTCCCAAGCAAAAGCAATCATTATATCCTGAGACGAATCGACGAGATAACATCATGGATTCCCAAGATGAAGAAGATTTGTGTACGAAACGCAGTGCGCCGTGTGCTTATGGCTTTTATATACTCCCTCCCAGACCGCGAGCGCGCGCGCGCCGTGTCAGACCGTATAAGAACGCAACGCGCCGGGCCCGCAAACCGTCACACACCGGGACGCGCCGGATTGAACGCGACGAAACAGCTACCATCCACCCTAGCTTGCCGTGAGAACCGTGACAAAACGTGGCAAAACGGGACAAAACGCGCACCAACCGTGACAGAACGCGCACTAAACGCGATAGAACTTGACAAAACTTGAAAGGACCGTGAGATGCCGGGAAATACACATGCTTCCCGTCCCAATACGGACCGCCTCCAAATTATATTACGGCCTATTACGTACTGTCACGTTTTGTTGCGTTCACCCGGTTTTACTACGGCCTACTAGGTTTCTCATCCGCACCGTGACTGCCGTGGCAAATTTTTTGACAGTTAAAAAATCTGGCCCGGCAACCACGGCAATCACGGCCTGTCACGTTGGCCCATCCCGTCCCCGCGTTATCTCACGTCCATCTCGTTTTGTCCACGTTGGCCTGAAACGTGATTGCCGTGGCCACCGGGAACATAATGTAAACGTAGCATTATTACATCTATGGTCATTTAAGGGGTGCCAGGTTTTGGTGGTGGAGGAAAGCCGGAGTTCCCGGAGAAGCCGGTACCTGGCGACTGCCCCACGTATAGGCCTCAAACCCGCCATCCAGTGGTAAAGGGCTAGTGGTAGCAGAATGTCAGACGCCTTCACCACCAAAATGTGGCAATTGGGACAGCCGATTAATTGTGGTGTTTCGTCAATGTCACCGCCTGTGGTTTTCCTGCATTATACAAATGAATTATGAATCTAAAATCGTAACGTCTCCATTAAAAAAAAAATGAATACAAGGTATTAAGCTTAATAGATAAGAATTAAATGTTTGCTTTAAGGACTTTTTCCCCAGGAACTAGTTATAATTGTTGTCCGTCGCTGTATCGGATATGTTATGGTGTGTGCTGTAGATAGGCGTACACTGATTCTAGATGACTTTATTGTGCTGACATGATGTAAGGGATGTACCAAGTAGACACACCGGTCAGTTTATTGACCGTGTTCTATTGGTCATCTCAGTCATTTTAACTCCGAGTGGGTACATGAGTGCGGTTTATGATAGCGTTGTGGACAGGTGTTATGATCTAACCTCGCCTATCTCTGCTACTTGACATACGTTACTGCCTAAATACTCCAGACAATGATCTGGTAGCCTTAATATCGGGGACACGATGTATCAGTGTTTCTGTCCCCAGACCTCGAGTGTATTGAGTAATACATCACGTAATGGACTCGGAAAACTAGAGTGTTAACGTCTAGATGCAAACTAGTATAATGCTGAATACTTCAAACAGTACATATAACTCGATAATAGTTTTGATCAACTGTGTTTTATCTAAGGCATATAATGTTACCATATGATGTTTTTAATATTGATATTTACATCATACACGGCCTGGCCGATAGATGTGCCTATCAACAGGTATTCCACTGTCACTGGTTTTGAGGGCTATATACCCATAAATACTGAGTACCAAATAGTGAGTGGTGAGACGAGGATTTACTGCCAGTTTATGGTTAAGTTGTAAAGAAACATCGGTATTGTCCTACACAAATTTTAAAACGATTAAAAAACGAAAGCAGGATCCCATCATAGGTAAGAATTGAGGGTTTTAAAACTAGAACGAGAAACCCATTTCTGAAAAACTTCACCACAATCTCAAAACTTATCTCCTCAAAAACGTAGATACTAAAGGCCTTTACCTAAGCAATGACTGTTTTAGAAAATGTAGTCATGGTCCTATTGTTTGTCACAATAGAAATGTGTGGTATAGGACCCTAACAATATTTGCCAAAATATTTATAATTTGTTTACATTTTAAGTACTTATACTTTATTTAGCTATTTCGAACAGGTTTTTTTAAACAAAAATTAAGTCTTCATAACAATGACCCTCGGAGACTAAAGTACGATACAGGCAGTTGTTAAAATACAGATAGTGTAGGTAAACATGCACTTTTGATTACAGAACTTGGCCTTGTGAACAGTATCATCCATTAAGTTAAGTCAGGGCACCAATTGGAAAATCTGGAAAACAATTTGATGACCTGAAAATGATTTGACGAATGTTCTTTATAATTAAGCTTTTTGAACGCCAGAAGTCCTTGGAATACAGACAGGGTTTAAAATAGTGGTTGCTGTAGAATCTGTAGGCCCGGTCTCCTGATGAAATTAAATAGAAAACAATTTATCATATGACAGACGACTGCCAATGTATCTTTTTTATTTGTACATGCAATTACGAATATACCCTCGCGATTAAACAGATTTTAATGAAGGCTTTGATAAAAAACGCACTTCCGGTTAAGGAAACAGGGTCGAAAATAAGAAACATGCGTTGTCAAGTGACTTGTTGTTTATGCATTCTTCACAAATATTATTTAATTAGTTTCAATCAATACCTGGTATTTCTGTCGATCTCCGCGGTTTATTACTTTCAGTTTATTTACTTCAGTACTAAACCTGAAGTGACCAGATGGCAGTGACGGCAATATCCCTGAGCTAGATTTGGGTGTCAATGTAAAACTGATGAACTAAAACATCCGCATGGATTGTTGGAGATTGTTCTGCTATTCCACGCACGGCGGCATTGTTGTATCAGAGAGCTCCGAATTGGCATATGCGTGCCATTTCAGGGTCATACTAATACCAGAACCAGACGGAAAACCAGGACTAAGTGCTTTCATGTGTTTCTTTCATGTTTTTAAATGCAACTATCTTAGTGAATTGATATGACATGAATTAAAATTTATGTTAGCACACGTTTATATAAAAAAAAAAGCAACCATTGCATTATGATTTAAAACAGAAATCCAAAACATACCAAACATATATTTATATACCGGTCCTGACATGAACCAGTCCCGGTTTTAGTTAAAAAGCAAAATCACAAAAGCCGTAATAGCAAGTAAAAACAGTATTTGAAACATATCTTTTTTTTATTTTATTTATACATTTAGTATGGTGTTCTTGTTTATATTTCCTACATAATATAATCTTTAAAATTGAGTTAATAGTTTAAAATAAATATTTGGTCGTGGTTTTAGTAATGATTTTTTTGGTCCTGCTGGATTTATTTGGGTCACTAAATCAAAAAATAGATTTTTTTTTTATTTTCTTATTTATGTGTAAGTATTAATATGTTCTTTTAAATTATATAACAGTAAATTTTCTAACTTGCAACTTTAAAAAACAAACAAATGCTGGTCCTGACAATCCGGTCCTGGTATTAGTGTTACCTGCTATACTATCTATCTTACGTTGTAATTGTCATTGATTCTTATATTTTAAGTAGGGGTACATTCGCGTATCCGATTAAAACGGTTGAACCGGTTAAACCTGTAAAGAAAACGACAGGTACAGATCTGGACCTAGGCTGACCTCAGGAAAATTTGGCATGCGTAGATTGAGGGGTCCAGACGTACCTGACAAAAACTAAAATGCTGACTATTGCAATTTTGCGTTATTTCTTTCTAAAACAATGTCAAGCCACATGTAGTTTTAAAGATACGTTATGTAATTCAGTGGACGCGTGAGAGAATGGCATACTATTCTTGATACATTGTTGTTTATTCTCCGAAACTGTGCATTTTTAGCTCTGCTTATAGAACGGTCCAAGTGCTTTCGTTTATCGTGGAAAATTTCTGCGCCACACGTGTAGCCTAGTACTAGTCATTGGTTGCATGTAGTCTCGTTCAACCAGACGCTTGATCACTTGTAATTCAAGAGTCTGGTCAAACACAGTACTTTAAAATTACCATCACCAGGCAGAGGGCAGTGTTTTTACTTTCGTTTCCGGACGTTATGTCAACGTCATTAAACATTTCAATGAAAAATGAAATTAATGAAAAAACAAAAAAAAATCTCGTTATTTGTGAAAACATGGATACTTCAGGCATTTACCGGTAATTTTTCTTGAATTAAAATATTCAATGTAGTTTTGCGCCACTCAGATTCTGACTCCAAAAGTTGAAGAAATCATTTACCAGAATCCTGGTAAGCCTCGTTATGATGTCACAATACGAAAGCAATGGGTTTGACCAGACTCTCTGTTCGGTGTAGCTTGCGCAGGCAACAAGAGTCTGGTTGAACGAGACTATGGTTATCTATTTCTCATTGGATATTGATGCCCCTGCTAGGGCATTTACACTAAATCACATGTATATATTATGTAACAGGGTTTGTACAGGCCTTGAAAAGGCCTGTCCCTCAACTGAGGAATAATCCTGTAGTTATGCGACGTAACCTTGTTCACAACATGCGCATGAGAGAAACTCCACAGTACCACCTGACCAACAGGTTAACAGTTGTCTGCTCGTGGACGCACTGACCAACAAATTATATATATTTTCAATAAATTCTCAGCATAACTGCGCGAGTTCTACATACCCATCTATCTCAAACTTTACTATAACTGCTTACTAATAAATAATGGTGTTGGTAGCCCTCTTCGTGGACAGCTAATACTTGTTAGAATAAGAATGAGGATAATAACTCTACTGTAAATGGCGGCGTTACATCGTGATTATACTGTCGCCAATATCCGTTTTACTGGCTCCGCTCCGCGGCGTCAGCAAAAGATTCATAAAACTCACTTTGCGACAGTATCAAAATACAGTAGGGGGATTCCCTAATTGTAACAACACCAAATGGCGGATAACTAATGTTTCTGTGTCATAATAATGGCATATATTACAGGTGCCAAATAACAATGCGAACCAGTTACAAAGTTATCTTCAGTGTAACAAACGCCATTTATTAATAGCACTTTTCTGTCACGTCACAGAACTGGACACAAATATTTTCGTTTCCCACTTCTTTTCTTTGGCAGTAAATGTTACTCTAGGATCTCTAACCGACTAAAATATATATGATTACATGGCCCGGTGGGTTTGACCGGTATTGAGCTGTCACCCGAAGGACTAGGGATTTACTGGTACGACTGTGGAAGGTTTCCAGAACTTGGTGGACTATGTAACCATATATATTTTGTATAGTGAAAGATAAGGAGAGGATTCAATGTAAGTTTTATTGTTTAGTTGTAAATACGCATTTGCATTGTCCTAAACTTGGACACAAGCAGGACGCCATCCTAGGGTGGATTATCAGGTTTTAAAACCTGACCAGGAATAAGATTCGTTTGAAAGAAAAGCACACTTCACAAATCTGAAAACTGTATCCTCCAAAACTTTGTTAAACTATTCAACTGTTTGAAAACACCCCATGTTGCTAAATGAATCTTACTCAATTTACCCATTTATGTGATAAGAATGGTACCCTAATTTAAGTATTTACCTCAATCACAGTGTGCAGACCCGTACGTTAGATCCGTGAGGAACTCTCCATGGTGTCCCCGAAACAGATTTGACAGTCAATATAACACTTATCAAATGAAATAAAGGAGACGGTTGAAGGAATCATCCTGACTGGTTATTGTGATTATAGTATGAATTAATACAGTGGTTCAGTGTCTGCACGAGTCTGGACCATTTCTTACTGACAACATGGTAAATGATGTATCTGTGATTTAGGGGCTCCACTTAAGCGGTTACCTTCCTGCATTTTCTGTAGATATAAAACACACGTACTTTTTTTTAACTATCTCTTGTTTGAACTTCCTCTCAGATCAGGCAAATCCTTTTGAGGTAATTTATTTGTAAGTATTTACTTACCGACGAGTTTACCCTGAAGCTATGTTTTCATGCTCGGCTGTCACAGGTCTTTAAACTTCAGAATGGACGGCGCATTCCCTTCGTTTAGGGTGACCGTCGTGCGCATTCCCTTAGTTTGGGGTGACCGTCGTGCGCATTCCCTTCGTTTGGGGTGACCGTCGTGCGCATTCCCTTCGTTTGGGGTGACCGTCGTGGAAAATCTTCGATTCTACAAGAGAGCAGGAACGGAACGCTTCTAACTTGCCTTCTCAACCCGACTTCTTCTCACAGAAAAAGTAACGAAAAGATATGTAAAGACGCCGATTGGATTTCTGACCTGTATCGCACTCCTTCAGGAATGTAAAAAAGATAGAAAGTCCTTCGATTTGTAAATTAGTTCTCAGACATCCGACCTGTAAAATAGTCTCCTGTCAATCCGACCTGTAAAATA
>NW_018407495.1:323349-326054 GCF_002113885.1 Mizuhopecten yessoensis
TTGTAAAACAATGATATCCCCCGACCTGTAGATAGTCTTTTGAAATGTCAAATTCGTGTATATTTATACTCCCAAGCTGTTAAGAAATTGTCTAGCCAGGAAGGCTGTCCCAAGACTTGTTAAGTAGTAATTAGTAGTCCCCTGTTATGTAACGAACCTTTGATGTCATGTTACCTGTGACGTCATGGTTTTGACGCCTTGCTTTTGTCTATTTATTCGTGATTAAAACAGCATAATTATGATATAACATTGATACATTGAAACATATAGAATTATGATAAGAAAACCGTCAACCCAACCTGTAAAACTGTCTGCCGTCAGTCCAACCTGTAAAACTGTCTGCCGTCAATCCAACCTGTCAAACTGTCTGCCGTCAATCCAACCTGTAAAAATGTCTGCCGTCAATCCAACCTGTAAAACTGTCTCCGTCAATCCAACCTGTGAAACTGTCTGCCGTCAATCCAGCCTGTAAAACTGTCTGCCGTCAATCCAAACTGTAAAAATGTAGTAATTAGTAGTCCCCTGTCATGTAACGAACCTTTGATGTCATGTTACCTGTGACGTCACGGTTTTGACGCCTTACTTTTGTCTATTTATTCGTGATTAATACAGCATAATTATGATATAACATTGATACATTGAAACATATAGAATTATGATAAGAAAACCGTAAATCACAAGGGAAATGGAACACATGTTTGTCAAATTGTTGACCTGCCTTAACACTTGTTACTGACAAGGTATATATATACTGACGTTTCCTAATACGCCTGTCCAGCTCATCCCACAGATGCTCAATGGGAGACATGTCGGGACTTTATGGGGGCCATTCCAGAGGCTGAACGTTTTTTGCCGTGAGAAAATCACGACAGACTCTGGCAACATGCGGTCGAGCATTGTCTTGCTGGAAAATTAGGTTATGACGTCTGAGAAGTGGAAGGACATGTGGTTGGAGGATCTGGTTTCTGTATAGAACGGCATTGAGGTTTTGATCCAGGACCACCAAGGGGGATTTTACTCCATGGGAGATGCCTCCCCAAACCATTACAGAAGCCCTACCGAAACTATCGCGTTCAACCACGCATGCGTCGGCGAAACGCTCACCGCGTCTGCGATACACCCTTTTTCTTCCGTCTGAGCGATACAGACAGAATCTAGACTCGTCGGTGATCAACATCACACGCCTCCATCGACGCATCCCAAACCTATTCGGGCCATGTCTGCGTATCCAGCCAAGACACACTTGCCGCCTCCGTGGTGTCAGAGGTGGGCCGACATAAGGTCGGCGCGCAATGATTCTCTCGGCATGCAAGCGGTTCCTGCCAGTTTGAGGACTAATGGGTCTGCCATGAGTACCTAAGGTATGCGACGCAGTCTCTACAGCAGTCTTAATTCTGTTGCGCAAGTGAGACAATCGAATCGCCCTGTCTTGTCGTGCGGTCGTTACACGCGGACGACCGCTCCTGGGACGTTCGGAAACTTACCCAGTAGCACGGAAACGTGTACAGAGACAGTTAATTGTACACGGACCAACACCAAACTGCCGTGCAACAGCAGTTTGGCTATGACCATCCATCAACATCGCAATTGATCTACCCCTCTGACTTTGTGCGTTTCTGTTTTTGTTCAGTATAGTTTCCCATTTGCTCAATACGTAGAAACCTATATTAGTAATATAAAGATTTGGGGTCGATGCCAAACAGTGGAACTTCACTGGACTACTACTATTATAGTCTCGTGTTTGACACCTGAGCGAGAAACACGAAAAAGGTTGAGCTCGGTATCTATAACTCCGCGGAGAGAATATCCATGACAACAGTATCCGCGGTAGAAAGAGGCGCCAGGCTGATCTGTTGTGAATGACATGTCTTTTTCTAAATATATTGCCATGAGTACATACAGTAAAAGAGTCAAGACTATTATAAATGCCATTTCCATTTGTGAAAAATTATGTATAATATATAAACATATATAAAGATACTTAACAGTTATAAAGAGAGTCACAAAAGCAGACATACAGACGTCCTGGAATAACAAGACGTATGTATTGAGTGAGCTGTGACTCCGGAGTAAGTAGTAAAGTAATACCTGACAGATACGTAGTGAGCTGTTACTGAGGAGTAAGTAGTAATACCTGACAGATACGTAGTAAGCTGTCACTCCGGGGTAAGTAGTAATACCTGACAGATACGTACTGAGCTGTCACTCCGGAGTAAGTAGTAATACCTGACAGATACGTAGTAAGCTGTCACTCCGTGGTAAGTAGTAATACCTGACAGATACGTACTGAGCTGTCACTCTGGAGTAAGTAGTAATACCTGACAGATACGTAGTGAGCTGTTACTGAGGAGTAATTAGTAATACCTGACAGATACGTAGTGAGGTGTGACTGAGGAGTAAGTAGTAATACCTGAGAGATACGTAGTAAGCTGTCACTCCGGGGTAAGTAGATACCTGACAGATACGTAGTAAGCTGCCACTCCGTGGTAAGTAGTAATACCTGACAGATACGTAGAGAGCTGTTACTCCCGAGTAAGTAGTAATACCTGACAGATACGTACTAAGCTGTCTCTCCGGAGTAAGTAGTAATACCTGAAAGATACGTAGTGAGCTGTTACTCCGGAGTAAGTAGTAATACCTGACAGATACGTAGTGACCTATTACTGAGGAGTAAGTAGTAATACCTGAGAGATACGTAGTGAGCT
>NW_018407495.1:329641-330418 GCF_002113885.1 Mizuhopecten yessoensis
AAGGAGTAAGTAGTAACACCTGACAGATACGTAGTGAGCTGTCACTACGGATTAAATAGTAAAACCTGAGAGATACGTAGTGAGCTGTCACTCCGGAGTAAGTAGTAACACCTGACAGATACGTAGTGAGCTGTTACTGAGGAGTAATCAGTANAGTAATACCTGACAGATACGAAGTGAGCTGTTACTCCGGAGTAAGTAGTAATACCTGACAGATACGTAGTGAGCTGTGACTTCGGAGTAAGTACTAATGCCTGACAGATACGTAGTGAGCTGTTACTGATGAGTAAGTAGTAAAACCTGACAGATACGTAGTGAGCTGTTACTCCGGAGTAAGTAGGAATACCTGACAGATACTTAGTGAGCTGTTACTGAGGAGCAAGTAGTAATGCCTGACAGATACGTAGTAAGATGTTACTCCGGAGTAAGTAGTAATATCTGACAGATACGTAGTGAGCTGTTACTCCGGAGTAAGTAGTAATACCTGACAGATACGTAGTGAGCTGTCGCTCCGGAGTAAGTAGTAATGCCTGACAGATACGTAGTGAGCTGTCACTCTGGAGTAAGTAGTAAAACCTGACAGATACGTACTGAGCTGTTACTCCGGAGTAAGTAGTAATACCTGACAGATACGTAGTGAGCTGTCACTCCGGGGTAAGTAGTAATACCTGACAGATACGTAGTGAGCTATTACTGAGGAGTAAGTAGTAATACCTGAGATATACGTAGTGCGCTGTCACTCCGGAGTAAGTAGTAATACCTGACAGATACGTAGTG
>NW_018407495.1:337468-337952 GCF_002113885.1 Mizuhopecten yessoensis
CAGTAAGTAGTAATACCTGACAAATACGTAGTGAGCTGTGACTCCGGAGTAAGTAGTAAAACCTGACAGATACTTAGTGAGCTGTTACTCCGGAGTAAGTAGTAATACCTGACCAATACGTAGTGAGCTGTCACTCCGGAGTCAGTAGTAATACCTGACAGATACGTAGTGAGGTGTCACTCCGGAGTAAGTAGTAATACCTGACAGATACGTAGTGAGCTTTCATTCCGGAGTAAGTAGTAAAACCTGACAGATACTTAGTGAGCTGTTACTCCGGAGTAAGTAGTAATACCTGACAGATACGTAGTGAGCTTTCATTCCGGAGTAAGTAGTAAAACCTGACAGATACGTAGTGAGCTGTTATTCCGGAGTAAGTAGCAAAACCTCACAGATACGTAGTGTGCTGTTACTCCGGAGTAAATAGCAAAACCTGACAGAAACGTAGTGAGCTGTGACTCCGGAGTAAGTAGCAAAACCTGACAGA
>NW_018407496.1:0-505 GCF_002113885.1 Mizuhopecten yessoensis
AACATGTATATAAATAACAGCCAATGGGCAAGGTAAAAGTGTTCTTAAACATGTATATAAATAACAGCCAAAGGGCAAGGTCAAAGTGTTCTGAAACATGTATGTAAATAACAGCCAATGGGCAAGGTAAAAGTGTTCTGAAACATGTATATAAATAACAGCCAATGGGCAAGGTCCAAGTGTTCTGAAACGTGTATATAAATAACAGCCAATGGGCAAGGTAAAAGTGTTCTTAAACATGTATATAAATAACAGCCAATGGGCAAGGGAAAAGTGTTCTTAAACATGTATATAAATAACAGCCAATGGGCAAGGTCCAAGTGTTCTGAAACGTGTATATAAATAACAGCCAATGGGCAAGGTAAAAGTATTCTGAAACAGCTATATAAATAACAGCCAATGGGCAAGGGCAAAGTGTTCTGAAATATGTATATAAATAACAGCCAATGGGCAAGGTCCAGGTGTTCTGAAACATGTATATAAATAACAGCCAATGGGCAAGGTC
>NW_018407496.1:4985-5247 GCF_002113885.1 Mizuhopecten yessoensis
ATAAATAACAGTCAAAATGGGCAAGGTCAAAGTGTTCTGAATATGTATATAAATAACAGTCAATGGGCAAGGTAAAAGTGTTCTTAACATGTATATAAATAACAGCCAAGGGGCAAGGTAAAGGTGTTCTGAGACATGTATATAAATAACAGCCAATGGGCAAGGTATAATTTTGAATTGGTATGTTTGACCGATTATAACAAAAACGAGCATACAGACACGCAATTTTCTGTGTATTTTTTATTTTCTCATATTCTCCTTT
>NW_018407496.1:5383-6423 GCF_002113885.1 Mizuhopecten yessoensis
TATATTAGAAAAAAAAAAAATACAAGAACGTTTTGATTTCTCAGAGGAGTACATTCTTAAGCTACAGCTATTTAACCACAAACCGCACCTATTTTAGCGTTTAAACATCGTGCGAATCAATATTAGATAACAGGTAACAGAACAGAGAAATAAACTACAGAGGAAATTGTGGATGGCGTGTGCCTCGCACAGAGAATTGATCGGAAATTCTTCTGAGTGACTATTAGAATGTATAAAAGCACAAATGGACCAATGATGTTTGGTAATTGCGTTCTCTTGACCTAACGTTTTCCCTCTTCGGCGAATTGCGCGAGTGTCCGGGTGACGAGAACTTCGGTCCAAGTATACATGTATAGGTTGGCTATGTTTACATGTATATGACTATTTCCGGTATGTGTTGCTCACAAGAGTCACTGTGTTAGCTCTCCTTATTAAGGCACATGACAATCCTCTCTTCTCATGTCAGGTGTAATGCATTAATAAAATACCCATTGACAAAGTACTAGTTTATTTGGTAATTTATAGTCCAATACTGAGCCAATTCAATAGCTCTAGCCAGCAAATTGAAAGTAACCACAAATCAGAGTCACATAAATGTTTAAACCTACATGTGAAACAAAGCTTTATTTTAATCATGTTCAAAACAAAATCCACGAGAGCTGGGAGTGAGAGGTGAGGAATTCGAAGACAATATGAATGTAAGTGTGTTTGTTATTTTTGGTGTATGTGAGTCGAGTTGTTCATTTATGTATTGTGTTGTATATATTACCATTTCCCAACGGCATGGGTCTATTTCGATTTACAATACCTATGTGCTAGTGAGGCAGAAAATCTCAGTCATCTTGCAGCCGACAATGAGTTCTCTTCGTAAGATTGAACCCTAGATGTCAGCTTGTGTGTAATAAACATAGCGAGATGACAGAGATTTTCTTTATACCAATTATCAAATTTGTACACATGTTTCACACTCCAAACAATTTGATGTTCTATTTTAAAGTTCTGATTTTGCTGTTGATCCTCTGCAATGACATACAAACTAA
>NW_018407496.1:9158-9907 GCF_002113885.1 Mizuhopecten yessoensis
ATTGTAGGGGACACAGAACAAAATGTATGTACACCTGTATTTAAATACTCTGGTTCACGAAAAAGTAATATATTAATGTGTCAATTAAGAAATGGTGCTAGTCAACTAAACTATGATCTGTTTAAAGATCACTTGAAAAATAGTCCAAACTGTCCTTGTAGTCATGCAATTGAAAACTCTTATCATTTCTTTTTTGAATGTCCTCTCTATACAGAAGAACGACAAACTTTTATGCAGGATCTTATATTAAATGATGAAGATTTCCATAATACAATACCTTTAAGTACTATTCTAAATGGAAACACTAGTAATAGTGATTTACAGAACAATCAATTGATGGAGTGTGTGCATAAATACATTAATGCTACAGGACGGTTTAAATAGATAAATATACAAGCTGTATGTGGTTGGTGTATTCTTTGTATTCTGTAAGATAAATTCATTATTTCTGTTGATAGTGGATAATGAATATATATATTTACATATAATATACCAAGGTTGATTGATCACAGGGCAACAAATGTCCAGGGACTTTATGTGGTCATGACACTTAAGGTATGATGGAGTAATGTAAATCGATAGTTATAATTTATTTAATTATTGAAAAACTAATAATTTATTATGAAATACCAAAATGCCACATATTTGTATCCTGTGAACTAGTGTACTTTGTTATCATATTTAATGCCTAACTGCACATTCATTTCATTTCAAACAAATATAAACTACATTAAATATACCAACAAACC